>NW_024581115.1:3159049-3240302 GCF_017639235.1 Corvus kubaryi | reverse complement strand
CCCCCCCATCCTTGCCCACGGTGGCCAAACTCCCGCCTGGCTAAGGGAGAGTTAAGTTAGGGCGCCTAAAATACGTGAGTACGCAGCCCCAGTGGCCTAATGGATAAGGCACTGGCCTCCTAAGCCAGGGATTGTGGGTTCGAGTCCCATCTGGGGTGATTCTTTTCCGTGCCGGGGTGTCCCCGAGAAGGTCCGGGATCGTTCGCTGCGCTGCGGGGGAGAACGCGGGGCGCCCCCTCCTGCAGCCCCTGCCGGCGCCCCGGTCTCCGTCTCGCACGTCCCGGGACGGGTCAGACATTTTTCGTGGTACTAAACCAGGCAGAACCTCGGAATCTGCTTTTAATCCCTGAAATTCCCGGCTCCTCCGCGCCCCGGTGTCAGGGCTTGTCCAGGGCTTTACGCCTTTGCTTGAACCAAGGTTTTGCAAATCTGGGGGAAAGAAGCCCTGAGCAGCGGGTGATCCTGGCAGCGAGGTCTCCTGGGGATGGGGAGGCTCAGCTGAGGCTGTTGCTGTCCTGGATGATGATGGCGGGATGACGTTCAGTGTCACAAAAACGTCGGAAGCAGCGACATCCCCCTGTTTGTAAAGGCCAGGGCACGACACCGAGCTTCAGACACCTGTGCCTGTGAGAGGGGTGCTGGCAGGGACCCCCCTCCCATGCCTAGGGAGGAAGGGGATTCACCGTCCCTGGAAGCGTTCAAAACGTGTGTGCATGTGGCATTTGGGGACTTGGTTTGATGGTGAACCTGGCAGTGCTGGGTTGGACTTGATAAATCTTAGAGGTCTTTTCCACCCTGGATGATTCAGTGATTCCATGCAGAGAAGCTTTTGGTGGGGGAAAATGTGAAATGTGGTGTCTGCTCCTGGTGCTGAGCAGGCAGTGCAGAGGTGGAGGTGGTGAGGCCGGGGCAGGGCTTCCCGGGATGTCAGGATGCATTGGTGTGGTCCTGCATCCCCCCAGCATTCCATTCCGGGGAGGATCTGGGTTCTGAACTCTCTTTGCAGATGCAAACATTGTCAGGGGAGAGCTGAAAGCTCCCCCTCCAAAGGGGATGCAGCAAAGCCCGACACCTCCCTGTACCCCAAACAAACCCCAGGGATGACTTCCCTTTCTATTTGGGGTTTTCCAAAAGCAGGACCACCTCTCCCCACCCCAGGTGGGACTCGAACCCACAATCCCTGACTTAGAAGGCCAGTGCCTTATCCATTAGGCCACTGGGGCCCTGCCAAGCATCAAAAAAAGGCTCATTTTGGTTTCTTTGAGCCTCCCACAGTGGAGTGGTGAAACACATCACACCACAGAGCTTCATTCTCATTAAACAGGGTCCATGAACGAGCCTGGAACACTCATCCAAAGGACTCTGGTGTCCCACTTCAAAGGCCAGAAGCCTCCTGTACTCACAGGGTGCGTTCTGTCTCCTAGTGCTGACATTTCTGCCAAATTCCTGATGTGGCTTTAGCTTAACCAAATGATGTGCTTTGTTTGGTTAGATAAAAATCAGTAAAAGGAATAAAGCTGAAAGGAAGGAAATAGAAGGAAAGAAACAGTGGATACTCTAAGGGATGGACTTGATGATCCTTGTGGTCTTTTCCAACCTTAATGCTTTACGATTCTATTTTCTACTTAGATATGTTGTTGAGACTGCTTTTTCTCTTCCCTTTCTTTCCCTAAAAATCTGCTGTAGCTTTGTGTTCAGCAGCAGACGGTGCTCTGATGGAGCACAGGCTGCTTGAGGAACACAAAAAACATTAAAAAAACAAGAGAGTGGCTGACAAAAATCAGAATTTTTAGTTCCTCTCAAATGTGAACGATAATTATTCTGGAAAATGATTGACAGGCCATCACAGTGTATCACTGGCTACAAAAGAAGATGTTAAATATTTTTATTTACACTTTCAGGCTATTTTTATTCAATACAGCTCATGAGTTTAGCATCATCTACAGCTGCCAACACCACTTCTTTAGGGAGATGGAATGCCAAAGACTTGGATCTCTGCTGTTCTCAGTCGAAATCTGCCTTCCTGCTCTGTTTTATAGTTGAGTGTATTTTTTTCTGTCGTAGCCGTTCACGGTTCATTTTTTCCACCCTAAAACAAAATCAAAAGATCCCTCAGTGTACAAAGAAAACATTTAAATATTCAGCTTCTGAGATCTGATGAACCAACAAACATCCTCAGATAGCAAAAACCCAGTCCCTGTTCTGGGGATATTACCCAGGAAAGCAGTTAAAATCGAATGGATCAGGGATAGTCTTTAAAAAAGGTAATTTAAATGAGTATGAACAAGATTGTTTAAAAATGCTGCAAACTGAATTGTGTAACGTGATAGCCTGAACCCAAATAGAGACCATTTTAATGAAGATACCTCTCTATGAGCTTCTGTGTTGTCTCCTTAGACACCTCCTTGGGTTTCTCGATGGCCTCCGTGACCATGGTCCGGATTTTTTCCAGACAAATCGCCAGATTCCTCATTTGGTAGCGACTCTCCTCCGAGGTCACAATCAGTTCACCAGCCCGGTTTATCTTATTCCTGTGCTGAAAGGATGGGAAAACGTGATGTGACCACTGAAACCTCACTGGAACTGTCCTGTTCTGACACTAAGACATTGAAACCATGGTTGGAAGGGGAGGGTTGGTACCATCAGAGCCATTTTTTCTCTCACAGCTTCGGGAATCCAGTCGGCCGATGCCAGGTGGAACCGAACCTCCGCCTTGGAATTCACTGGGAGGAAAAACAGGGTCTTTGTTTCCATGTCACAGCCTGCCTTGCTCAGATTTATGGGGTAATTCAGCCTGATCTCTGCTGGCTTTCAACATGGGATGATTCCATGATGAATTTCCTGAAAGGTCACAATTCTTTTCTTGCTATATTTTTACACACCACTCTACAAGACAAATGTGTACCTGTCGTGGTATTTGCCTTTCTAGACACTACAGAATTTATTGCCAGCCACTGCCTACCTCATTTTTAATGGCAGAACAGGCAGTATTTTAGGTTTATTTGAATTAAGCTGAGAATTTATTGCACAGTGAACCTTCAGAATCCAGCTGGCTCTATTATATTTGATGTATGGATAGAGCTGGTGCTCCATGTGGCACCTGTAGCAGGAATGATCCCTCTAAGTGTTCCTAGGAGCATCAAACGTGCTACCACTGGTCTCCAGCACCACGAAGACTCAGAAGTTGTGTTAAAATGCAGGGTGACGACGATGAAGAATAAGTATCCAGCAGCACGAAGACGCTGTTTAACTTCAAGTTCTCAACATTTGCCACACGGTACAGAAAACCAACCGGAAACGGTGATTTTTTTCCAAGGGAGGAGCTGTTCCTCACCTTTATTAACATTCTGCCCGCCGGGCCCGCTGCTCCGGCTGTAGGACACGGTCAGGCGAGCTGGAAGAGAGGGGCAGTGGCTGAGCCGGGACGGGGCCGAGCTCGGTGCCCGGGGGCGCTGCCCGGCCCCCGGCACGGGTGTGCTGGGGTGGGAGGGGGCTCACCCATGGGGATGTCGAGGGCGGGCGGCTGCAGCTCCTCCTGGAAGACACATCGGGGGCGGTGTCGGGGGGTCCCGGGGGGGTTCCCGGGGTCTTGGGGGGCTCCCGGGGTCCCTCCGGCCCCGCCCACCCGCGATGGCCCCGCCCCTTCCGCAGAACCACGCCCACCCACGGTGCCAAGCCCCGCCCCCTCAGTGTGGCCCCGCCCACCCCAGCAACCCCGTGCGCTAAAACCCCGCCCACCCGCTGTCAATCAACCAAATAACCCCCGCCCAAACTCCGCCTCGTCTTCCTTTCCCCCCCCGCCCCTCTGACCGTGGTGCGGGCGGCGGGTCCGTCCTGTCGTGGCGGGTACAGCTTGTCCAGGCTGTGGGAGCTCCGGTACTCGGTGCCGGCGGCGGCTCTCTGCGAGAACCGGGCGCAAAGGAGCGCCAGCCCCGGCCGCTGCCGGCACAGGCCCCGCAGCGTGTGCGCCGCCATGTTGGCCCCTGCCGTGCGCCACCGCCAGGCGTCCCCGCGGAAACGGCGGCCGCGCGCCGCGTTCCGGGGCGGGGCGGAAGGAGCAGGGGGGCGATTTCGGGGGATAAAGGGGCTCTTTTGGGGCCGTGCGGATGGATCCTGAGCGTGGTCTCCGGGCTGGGGGGGCCTGTAGGCCGGGGAGGTGTCTGCAGCACTAATGGGAGGTGTATGGGGGGTATATGGGGTCTGTGGGCTGCCAAGAGAGGCGGATGTGGGACGTCTTGGGGGCACATGGGGCTTGTGGGGCAGCGCGGGGGCCTGAAGGGGGTCAGGAGTGGTTATGGTGTCTGTGCACCCCAGACCTTCGTGGTGGCCGGTGCTGAAAATGAAAATACATCCAGCCTTTTTTATATATTGCTTAGTTTTTGCACCGGGGGTGCTTCAGTTTTCACATTTTTATCCTCTCTAGAGCACTAAAGAGTTACATACAAACACACACACACACATACATACAGAATTATTTCTTTGAATAATAAAGCAGCACAAGATGCCGAGATGGATGTGGGATGCAGGGGAGTGAGGCAGTTGTGGAAATCCTTCAGCTTTTGCTCCTGTTGGAGCTGTCAGGCTGGCTTGACAAGAAGGGTGTGCGTTCCACAGGGGCAGGGATTGCTATTCCTGGCAGCAGGAAAATGCACAGGCAGGGATGGGCTGTCATTTGCTCTGGTGTTTTGACAGGAGCTGACAATCTCGTTTAAAACTGTGGATGAAGCCAAAATGGGTGTTCAGAAGCCAATACAGAGACTGTGTGACTGAGGATCTGAGCTGAGTCCCACCCAGATAATCCATTTAAAGTCAGGGAACTCAGTCCTAGGGAGGGAGCAAGTCCTGAACATGGATGGTTTTCTGCCCTGGCTGCAGCTGAGCAGCTCAGGGCCACAGAGGGCTCCTCACTTTGTTTTAATCGAACCTCTGAGTCCTGGGGTTCTGCTCCACTGCCCTTGTCCAAACTCAGCTGAAAACAAAATGCTCTAAGGAAAAAACACAGAGCTGTCAGAGGCAAACCGTGCCATCTGGTGACCTTAATTTCTAACAGGGAACAGGTAAATGTTTGTGATTTGTAGCCAGAGGGATGGGTAAAATACTCAAAGCAGGATGACTCATTTACCAGCTGTTGTCAAACATGTCTGGTGGTTGTTGTGCAGGAGCATCCTCCAAGGACAGTGCCACAGAAGGGCTGGGAAAGGAGTTGGAAGGTCACACAGGTGAAGCCAGACCAGTCTAAAAGGACATTTGTGTGGTTTTGCTTCATTCCCACCCTGTGTTGGTCCACAGAACCTTGGTAAAAAGCTGGGTGATCTCTGTTGGATGGTTGGAAACTGCTCTCCCTCTCAGGCAGGGCTTGGGATGGCAAGGTCTGACTTTGGTGTGAGCCAAAGAGAGCCAAACCTTTGGCATTCCACCTGGAAAAATGAACTGCTTTGTCACTGGTCCTGGCTGAGGAAGCCACCTCAGCCTGTTTGGTGGTCACTGGTGAGCAACAGCTGTCAAGAGCCATCCCAAAAACCCGAGGGAAAGGCTGAGGTGTCCAAAGATCTGGTCACTCCTTGTGTGAGTGAGGGCACAGGCTGTTAATGTAGGAGCAAACAGGGCTTTGAGAGACCTCCCAGAAGGTCTCAGCTGCTGTAAGAGAGGGAAGATGCTGAATCATTCCTGTGGGGGCTTGAGCTCTGTAAATCCCTTGAATTTTTGCTTCAAGTGGCCCCTCCCTGTTTATAACAACAGGTGCCCTTCTGAAGGGTTATTCCAGCTGGTGGTACAGTGACTGATGGAACTGCACGTATCTAAATGGCAGCTTTCAAATTCAGCATGAAACCAGATTGTTGACAAGCTGTGCCCTTGTTGATCTTAATGCTGTGAGCTGAATAAGGTCACTGATTTTGCCAAATTCTGAAATTAAGAATTATTTCCTGTGACATCATACTTTTCCTCATCCCTTTTAATTGCATGCAGCAATTTTCCTTTTTGTCCTGAACCATGGGGGTGTGCTGTTAAGTAGCTGCTGCTCTCTGCTACACCAGTTTCTCTGGCAGAGTGGTTGCTCAGCACTATCTTGTTCCCTCTTAGTGGAGTTGTGTAGCTTTCCTTGGTGTTCCAAAAGCAATTGGAAAAGTTTAGATCAAAGGTGGCACCAGAGGCCAGAAGATGCTTATTTTCTCCTCCTTTGATCACTGAAAGCCTCACTTAAGGCAGGAATCAAGTGACTCTGACTCACACAGTCAATCAGGACGTGTATATATGGCCACTAATATTTTTGGATGCAGAAAAAATTTGCCCTCAGCACTTTGCTGAACATGCTGCTGATACACGGCAGCTGTGCCTTTGTCAAGCCAAGTACTAATATCGTGTTACTTACATCAGTCATTTTTGGATTTGTGGTTTGCAAAAAAGGCCGAAAAAAATTAGGATTTGAATTGGGAGCTTAGAAATTGTGTGGTTTTACAGAGACTTCCGAGCTGACAAAAGAGGGGTTTTATCGCGTGGCAGTGTTGGCAGTCCAAGTGCACAAAAATGTGTGTTATATAAATAATGCAGCAGAATAGTTCAGCATATTCTCTTTCCTTTCTGCAAGGGTGCCTGAAGCACTTTCTTGACCCAAATTGTACATGAAAATCAAAGAATTAACTCTTGTGTTGTTCTTAAAAGTAAAAAGAGCTGTAAGAGCTGTGAGAAAATTGGTGTTTCTTTGTATTCAAGAGGAGAATAGAGCATTTAAAAATATATTTAATGTGTTGTGCAATTAACTGTGATGCTGATCCACATGGGATTGTTTAAAACAGAAGGTGAGGGTGATTCCCTTCCCACACCTTTGCAGCATCAGCTGACTGCAGGGCAAACACTGCCTGGCTTAAACCAACACTGCTACAAGTGCCAAGTCAACGGGTGGCGAACGCTCCCAGGAAATCAACAACGCTTCTCTTGCTGTTGTTGTTCATTTTTATTTATTTTATTTTATTAGACAACTGCTTTCCATTATAAATAAATAAGGCATGAAGGTTCTCCATACTGTTGCAGAGCTGGTAGCCACAGCCGTGTGTGCAGCTCCTGATGTGTCGGGAGCCGTGGGGCACCTGGAAATGCAGAGCGTGGAAGAGCGGAGCAGTTGGTGGTTTTGAGGAGGAGAACTCTGGAGCAGGGGTGGTTTGCACATCACACTCCTGCCAGCTTACCTCTGTGGTACTCAGCTCAACAAAACAGGGTGGTTTTGGGGGGTTTTCTGCATTAATTCCATGGGGAGTGAAAGAAAAGTCGCTCCTTGTAGCATCAAAGCCCTGGACTTGAGGGATAATTCCATTTGAACAGTCTTCCCCTTCCAAAGCCACATTCTCATTTATTTATCTCAATGTTGCAGAAGTCCCAGCCATTGACCCAAGATTTTGGGATGTAAGCTGGTGAAACGAGAATCCAGATGTAGCTGATGGTTGCTCCAGGCGGGTACAGAGTAGGTTGCTTACACTGAACTGCTGGGTTTTGTGGCTCAATGCTCAGGGTGTTGCCTAAGCTGTAATGAGATGCTGCTTCTCTGCCTAAAACATGTCTGACCGTACTAGGTCATCATCTAGTTCGTGGAAATTGGACACTGGTGATTCCTGAGACTGCACTGGCCTTTTGGCTGTGTGTTTGCATGTCTGTGGAAGCAAAAGTGAGGAGATTTCAGTGCTGGAAAGGGAACTGGAACATGAGAGGCGACAGTGTCTCAGCCAAGAAAGATTATTTTCAGCAGGAAGCTGAAATCTGTCCTTGTGGCTGGGGAGATGTTTGGAGCAGGAGTGAGGGGTGATGTGTGATCCGTGCTACTGCCAGGGCCAGACTCCTGACCCGGGAGATGCTGCATCCCCTGGCTTGTGTGCGAGTCCCTGGGAGTCAGTTTTGTAAGCCCATGCAAGCTGTTTTTAAGGAATTTGCTATGATGGGACAATGACAACCTCTTGAAGAGAGCTGGTACCCAGACCATGAGATGAGAGTGTGTCTCTGATATTGTAATAGCACTTCTTGTCTCGCTATGGGAAAGCCCTGGGCACCGAGTTCCTACCAGGCACGGTGCTTCACCTGGGTTGAAATACCAGGGCAGATTTAAAGCGAGTAAATCCCATATGCCTGCAAGGTCTGGAGAGTGTGGACTGAAACACTGAGTGACGCTGACAGAGATGGAACAATCAGTTTTATGTTTCTCTTCAAGTTTTTCCAGTTGCAATGAGCTTGCATTGTAAAGAGCTGAAAAACCTGACTGATTAGAGAATGGCTTAAATAGCAAGACCGTACTGCCCTTTGGGGAAGGCAGAGATAGACGCCTCTTGGGTTCAAGCGTAGGTTCTTAGCCATAAAACCAAACTGGAGGACTGGGCTACAGTGCTGGGGCAGCCCCTAAAGTTCTGATGGCTTTTTGTTTTACTTTGAGACGCTGTACTCCAGCTGTGGCAGGACACTGGAGGACATCCAGGCTTTTGCTTGCAGATAATTGGGCTGTAGGACAAGCTGAAAAAGGGTGGAGGGGGAGATTGGTTTCTTTTTTATCATGGTGGGGTTGACATTGCTGTTGTGATGTCTGGCAGCGGCAGTAACTCATGCAGAGATCCGTCATGTGGTTTCTGAAATCCTCTAACTACAATGTACAATTGTCCCAACAGGCTGTCCAGAGCCCAAGCTTAAAAAAGTGAGTTGGGTCCCTGTGACATTCTCTCGCTTGCAGACCTCTCGAACCTTCAAAGCAGAGGGGCCACGTGGCGTTTCCTGGGGCTCAAGAGAAGACGTGGCCATTGCAATTGCACGTGGGAGCAGTGGAGAGCGAGGACTCATTTGCTGCTCTTGTTTTTCACCTTTGTGGCATTGATGTCCGCTTTCGTTTTCTGGATGCGGGAGAAGATCTCCTTAAAAAGAGCCTTGTACTCGGGCTGGCTCTGCTCCAGCCGCTTGTCCACGGCGTCCACGTGTTTGCTGATGGTCTTCTCCATGGTTTTCCGCTCTTCCAGCTCGTGCCCCTCTCCTCGGAAGTCCCTGAAGGAGCTGTCGCGGGAGATGGGCCGGGAGGTCTGGACGCCCGTGTGGCGCACGCTGTCCTTGTGCTGCCGGCACTTGCTGAGCAGCTCCTCGTACTTCTCCAGCAGGGCGTGGTACTGCTCGTCCACCTCGCGCAGGATGGACATGCCCCGCTTGCGCACGTTGTTGGCGTGCAGGGTGTAATTGCCCTCGTGCCGGCTCACGGCGTCCTTGGTCACGATGGCGTTCAGGGCCGTGTCGCTGCAGCTTTTCCGCACGGGGTGGTTTGGGGAAGGGGTCATGGATGTCCCGTGGCTTTTCCCTCCCTCCTCCTCGGACAGGTCGATGTAATCTGCTTCCGGGGCGTTGTTCAGCGGCTCAAGGAGGGCTTCGGACAGGTTGTCCTCTCTGCTGAGCAGGTATTTCTTGACTTGTTTCATCTGCTGCAGCTCCAGGAGCTCTGCCTCCAGCTCCTTGATGCGCAGTTTGCAGTTCTCCATCTCGCACACCCGCTGCTCCAGGTCCGAGTACTCCTGGATAACCGAGGTGTACTCGCGTTCCACCCTCTCCTTCCGCTGCTTCTCCTGGTTCACCTGGGATCTCAGTGAGTTCACCATGGCTTGGAGACGCTCGTTCTCCCTCTCCAGCGGCTTCTGGTTGAATTCTGTGGAAGAGCTGTGGACTTGGAACGCATCCTCATACCTGAAAGAGGAGAAGGATGCTTGAGCGAGTCTGACCAAGCGATACTCTGGTGAGGGATTTGTGTTTTATTGTTATGTAAGTAACTCCACTGATGTCCAAAAAGGACATGAGTTCATGGAGTGAGATGTGCCTTCTCCATGTGCCAGGAGACCACAAGGTGTGGCTGGGGGTCTTCTGGACACAGAGACAAACCTCTGTCCCACAGAACTTGCAGTTTTATTGGACAGCAGTAATAAAAGACAGGAGGGAAATGAGACCCTAAAAGGTAAAAGACACATCTGATTAACAGACAAGCCACCAGCATTGCAGTGAAGCAAGAATGAGTGTTCAAGTGCTACCAGTCTAAGCTGAAAGTAGGTGGCTTTGGGTTTTTCCTAGTGGGAGTCCATCAGCTGCTCTCTGCCCCATGGGTTCACCAACCACCCACTGCATATGGTGACAACCCCAGACCCACCCAGCCATGTGTGCTTCTGCCTGTGCAGCCCTGTGATTGGGAGCTGCTCTGGAGGGAGTGAGGGAAGATTTACACGGCAAGGCAGACAGATTTTTGATAGAGGTGCCCCTTCTTCATTGCCTGGGAAGTGATAACAAGCACTTCCCCCTTCCCTTCGGGAATTTGGATTTTTCTCCTCAGTGAAGTACCCATGGCACCCTGTTTGTTTAGAGCAGATTGGAACAGTGCAAGCTCCATGGCTTCCCCTGGGAGGCACGGCTGTGGGGGGGGTATTGAACAGATTTCAAGGCACTGAAGGGCAGCCTGACCTTCAGAGCCAACTGTGGAGCTGCAAGGGGACCCGAGGTCCTGTGGTATGGGGGGAGATTGGGACTGGGGGGAAAAGAACAACAGAGACATAAGTGGATTTTGCTGGGGGTCAGGTTTTGGCCTGATTAACATCCCCATTGCTGCTGCAGTGAAAATGTCTTTGGTTCATACCCTCTGGCAGAGGATGCTTTCAGTAACAAAGTTTATTGATTGCTTATCTATTTAAAGATCCCTCTTCTGTGGACAAAGCTGAGCAAGAAGTGCCCTCATGAGGTCAGTGAATTAACACAGTGGCCGGGTTTTGAGGAGGATTAAGGCTGCAGTAGTGCTGGAGGTGTTTGTACAGCACTTGGCAGCACGTGGTGTATCCGGCTGTGCGACTGGTGTTCCTGGGGAGTTCTGGAGTCACACAGCACAAAATGCACCATCTCAACTGCCTTTGGGGAGCCAGAGGTGCTGGTGCTGTGCTAGTTGGGGAAGGGAAGTATCACTGTGCTGGGATCATCAAGGCTCTGCTTTGCCAACACCACCTTAGGCAGGTGGGTTGGTGAGAGGAACATTCCCCCCTTCAGCTCCAGCCATGAATTTCAGGCTCTGATGCCCAACCTCGATGTCTGAGGGCTTTCTGTGCACCCCCAGAGCGGCTCACCCACCGCCTCCCCTGTTTGTTTGTTTGTTTGGATCAGTTTGGAGGGGTGGCTGAAGCCAAGGCTCCGTACCTGGGGCTGGAGCACAGCTCCTTAAGGCAGGGGAAGGTGTGGATGGTTCGGCGCCGCTCCCTCTTCTCCCGCCGGATGCGGAGCTGCTCCAAGCTCCGCATTTCTTCCACCTGCTTCTGCAGCTCCTCCACCTGGTTCTGCAGCCCCTCGATCGTTTCTGTCAAGCTGCAGAGAGAGGAGGGAGCACAGGTGAGCAGTCAGGTGCTACAGGTTCCTAAAAGATGGTTTTTTCCTATAGAGAAAGCCAATCTAGGGAAGGTGCTTCCAGTTTCTAGTGTGTCCCCTAGGATCATGACAGCACTTGGTTGTTTTTTTTTTTTTTTTGGTCTTTCTCTGTGTGGTCACTCTTGAGTGGGGTTGGTTATAAAAAAGGGCAGGGGGATTGATTTGAGTCCTTCTGTCCTCAAATCAGTTGGCTGAAAGAGTCACCTCTGGGACATAAGCACTATCCTGGAATATCTCTGCACTTAAAACAAGTATCTATTCCTTTTGTTTATCTTACAGAGAAATACAGAGACTGGGCAGAGATTTTGTTTTGTTCTGTCTGTGGATAGTTTGTAAAACACTCTGCTCAGAAACTCCCTCTCCACAGAGTTGTTTGCAAATGACGATGCATTGCAAGGACATGGCTTAGGCTGGTGTTTCTAGGGATGACCTTGATCATGGGTTTGTTTCAGGAAAGAAATATTACTGATAAACTGGTGTTTCAGCGTGGACTAGCCAGGGTTTCATGAGTTGCTGGATCTGTGCCTGGTGTTTCTGCTGGGCTGTGTGCTGGGGATCTCCCTGATAGGATTATGTGCCTCTTCTTCAAGGAAACTGATCTGAGGAGAGGCTGCTGTGCCTCTCTCCAGGCAGTTTCAGATACTCCTTTATCCAGCCCTCATCCCAGGGACGTCTGTGCTGTGGCTGACCCCTGCTAACCAGCATTACTGCAACACACTTGTGTTCTAAATAGCTGCAAAACTGGGCTGATACGACAAGAGAATGGCTTAAATAGCAAGGACAGCCTGCACCTTGGGGCAGGGGAAAGGTGAGCTGAAGGCTCTTGCATCTTGAGGATCCAGGGGAGGCCGTACCAGTGGATCTTCTGTTGGGATGTCTTGCTTTCCAGCACGAGCTTCTGGTTAGCCAGCTCCAGGTCCCGTGCTGTCAGGTCCAGCTGCTCGTAGACTTTTGCATGCTGTTCGTTCATCTGCCGCAGCATCTCCAGTTGCTTGGTCAGGTACTGCAAGGAAAAGTCAAGCATGAGCACTCCACGTCCAAAATTCAGGTTGTTTCACAAGCAGAAGATTCCTGCAGCCTTTGCTTCCTCTGACAATGTGCTCTGTGGCTCTGCCTGGTTGAAGCCTCTTCCACAGATGAAATATTCATCCCCTTGCCCACTGTAAATAGTTTGAACTTGTAAATATGATTGAACTTCCCCTGCCCTCTATGAAGGGCAGTAACCTCAATGTCTCTCTATTCAGCTGCTTTTTTTATTCCCAGTACTAAAGAAAGTTGATATCCCTGGGACTGAAAGTTGACTGAAATTGGCTGGTTGGTTACTGGATCCTCTGACAGATCGATTGCAGAAGCTGTGTTTCCTTGGGAATTCAGGCTAAAACTCTTAGTCCGTGAAATATGAGGAGACCTGCAGTTCCTGTGGATTTGCACACCCTTTCCTGTAAGTCTGCCATTGCAAAATTTTATCCTGGGTAGACTGGGAGGGGAGCATCTACTCTGGTGCTCACTCTCAGCTGGTGCCAGATTCCAAATCCTATGGTGGACGTGCTTCTGACAGGCTGCTGGAGGGGGGATGGCTAAATCCATCCACTTGTTCCTTCAAACATCGGTTGTCTGATCCCTGCAGCATCATGTGCTGCTCTTGTGAACTTGCAGCCCTCCTCTGCCCTGTGTCCTTTTAAATCAGAGGTGTCCAATCTTTTTTAACTCACAGATCCCTAGAAGGCTTCCAGTGGATGAAAACCCTCCCAGGCACAGCAGGTTTAAGCCTCTAAGATCAGTTCTGCGAGCTCATAGAAATACTGCCCTGACCTCACAGGATGCTTGAAATGGGGGTTTAGATTGCAGCTCTTGGAGAAAGAGCTATTTAATGCCTCTAACAAAGGGGGCTGTGTTATGGGGGTGCTGAGAGGCCAGCTGGGAACAAATGCGATTCTGAGTCTCTGGGATCAAGGGAAAGCTGCAGCAGAGCAGAGAGAAATGAGTGTGAAGGCTGGTGGATGTGCAGGGGAAGGACAAACGTGACCCAGATGCAGCCTGATGCCAAAATCTGGTGCCAAAATCTGGCATGCACATCTGGGCAGGGAGCGAGGATGTGAGAAAAGGGAAAATGCCAGTTAGTGGGGGAAAGAGACCCTCCCCAGGGCTGGGATGAGCTTGAACAGACTTTAATCCATCCTGCTTCAGGCACTTACAGAAGATACTTCAACTTCCATGCCCCATGGCACATCCCTGCCTTACTGCTGGCATCTGAGCTGCTGGCACTGGTGGAAGTGCCCCTTTCCCACCTTCACCCTTAGTGACAGTGGTGGCCAAGCAGCCCCTGTCCCCACCCCTGTCCCGACTGTGTCCCTACCTACCTCGATCTCCTGCACTTGCTCCTCGTTGGTGGCATACATCTGCTGCAGGGAGTCCTCCAGCTCTTTGTTTCGCTCCAGCAGTGTCTTCCCCAGCTCTGCAGCCAAGTGCAAGTCTGAAAAGCAGAGGGACAAAGCTGCTGTAGTTCCCACAGCTCCAGGGCTGGGTGTGGTGGGATCTCCCCCTGCCGCCACCAGAAATGACCCCACACCGAGCACAGCAGCACATTTTTCATGGCACTGGTTTTACTGGCATGTTTTGACCTGGATGCATGCTCTCAGAACATACAGGTTCTGGCCTCTTGTCTTGCTGGGCTGCAGGAGTGAGGGGAGGCTGAGCTCAGGGCTCTGCAGCTCCTCCATGCAATGAAGATTTGGTGCTTTGCTGGCTGCAAAACCCTTCTGCACTCCCTGCACACTGTAACCAGGATCAGCACAGAATCTGGGCTGTGGCAGGTGCTCAGCACCTCCATCCCCTATTGCTGAGAAGGGCTCAGCACCCATCAGAATAGAGCAAAGGGTTGGTAAAGACCTGCAGGGCCTTGGGGATGCTCTGTAAATTATATTATTATCTCTAACGAAGGGAGTGCCTTGCCTTCCCTGTCAGCCTCCATCCATCACCTGCTAATAGACTGACAGGAGTAATAAAACCCCACGTGGCCCGAGGGGACTGGAGGCACCTCCCAGATGTGCCACCCTGGCAGCACTGCAGTGGCTGAATCCAAGGCTCTTTCCCTGGGGCAGCTCCAGGGAAAGGACAAACTGCTTTGTGTTCACTCTCCGCCACCTCTAAATGCCCGCAGGAAGCTACAGAAATAGTTGGACTTCAGGAGAAGTGCAGGGAAAAGTAGATGTTGCCAGTGTGGTCAGTTTAAAATACTGTTTTTGCTGCTGGGAAAAGAAAAAGCCTCCAGGCCCTGTGAATCTTGTTGTTGGCCAAAGCTTGAGCACACAGGTGATGCTGTTTGTGGGGCTGGGACAGCACAGCTGGCTCTGAGAACAGCCCTTTGCTTTTACAGGAGTTGGTTGTCTTCTTAAAGCCTGACTATGAGCACATGGGTTTCATTTTTCCTGATGCTTCTAGAGGTAACAGCTCTTAGGGTGGCAGAGTGCAAATCTGACTTTAAACCTTCCACGAGGAAGGAAACAAGTCCTGGTGTGTGTTACTGCTCTTTGTCTCTCTGGTGTGGTTATCATGCAGCTGTAGGTAATTAAGGAGTGACAATCCTGCAGCGTATGAGGGGACCTGCCCTGGCATTTTCTTAGCCTGTGTAATGCTCCTCTCTAGTCTGCATCTAATGATGTGTTTTGTAAAGGCTCTGCCAGGGCTGAGAGCAGCTATAATTTTCTCTAGTACTTCATTTGGCCATGGAGTTGATTGAGAAAGAGAGATACTTGGTCACTAAGACAAGAAGAAGGGGAGCCAGGACTCCTGGGATGTATTCTGTGCCTGGGAAAGCCCTGACCTCTCACACATGACAAAATGAGGCTCACGCTGACCTTGGACACAAGTGCTTGCCAGTGGGTGAGCTACAGCACTGTCAGTGCCTGGGATGGGGCTTTCCTGATGGATAATGCTGTGCTGTGGGATGTGCTGATACGTTATTAGTTTGTGTGTTGCTCGTGTTTCTTTCTGCTGGCTCCCCAGATGTGGTGCTGCCAACAGCTGCTCAGTGTGTCCTCGAATCTCCCCTTTCCATGGGAATGTGCTCTCCGGCTGTGCCCTGCATTGCAGGGTGTTATTATTAAAAGGGCTCTGACCTTTTTAATTATAATCCTCATCATTGCACAGTGACCCAGTCTGAGTGCTGCAGTTGCAGCTCTCCCTGCAATCAAGTTATTGGCATGTTTCCCCATGGACAGACCTCCTCCACCTATTTGGTTTTTTCCAAGCACCAAATTTCCCTAGTTTATAAAGTGCCCTTGGGAGACCTGAGTGTTTGCTATACCAGCTGGGGCTGGGGGAACAGCCACATGCCAGCAGAGATGAAGGATAATTTGTGCCTTTAAGCTGCTTGGGGCTGTGTTTAATGTCAGCATCACCTTGCTACAGCCAGTGTTGTTGCTGGAGAGTGGCACCTTGGAAACCACATCCCTGGCAGCAAGCAGGGCCTCGAGGTGGAGGTGTGTAGTGAGAGGGCTCTGTGCTGTGCTCCAGGTAATGAGTCAAGTGTGTCCCCGTCCCTGCGGATTACACCAGTGCTCTCCCACCATATGGCATCCAATTTAATCAGCTGGGGTTGAGTTAAGTGGATTAGGCAGTGCAAGACCCTGCATTGTAATTTAAAGGGCTCTGTCAGCGATAATTTAATGGGGGAAATGGGCAGCATTTGGGGATGAGTGGGAAAGATGAATGGGGCTCAGCTCTGAGGAGGAAATTGAGTCTTCATTTCCATTTTGAGCATAAGGGCCTGGGAGACTCCAAGCTTGAAGGACATGGGGGAATTGATTCTTTTAGTGTCTTTTAAGTGCCTCAGTCGTTGTCACACACACTCCCTCACTCTCTGCCCGCCAGCCAAAGCATCCTTGGTAATCCTGTCTCATCCACCCCCTTGTGCCCGAGTCCTCTTCCCCACCTGTTGGTCCCCCCAGCCTGTGGAGAGGGAGGGGATGCTGTGTAGAAGTGCTTTAATGTCGTCTTTAGACCAGATCCCTCTTGATCTTTGTACTAATTGTGGCTCTGCTTGGGCTGAGGGAGCACACAGCTCCTCTCCTCAGAGACCTCGGAAACCTGAGGCTGAATTTGAAATTTCACCAAGTTGTTTGGGGGAGAAAAAGAACTGTTTAGGAATTCAGGAATCCTTTCTACATAGTACTGAGGTTTCCCCACATTTTTCGTATTCTTCTTTGCTTCTCCACTGTCAGATCAGCCAGCCAGTGCTGAAGGACTTGCCCTAATTTAGCAGATATGCTGATGCCTCCCTTCCCCCTCCCCTCTGGATGCAGGAGGAGAAATAAAGTGCTGTGTGTCCGCTCGATGTGCCCCATCCCTCCACATCCTGCCTGTGCTGGCCAGTCCTGGCTGTGAAATGGCCAATGTTCATCTTCAAAAATGGGGTCTCGATGCTGCCAAATCCTATCAGGAGAAAACTGTGGAAGCAAACTGTCCCAGGCAGCACCAGCCTGATGCCCTGTGGCTCCCTGTATTGCAAGCACTGATGTGACCCTTCTAATTAACACCAGCCAAGGAGCCGCGCTGTGTCCCCAAACAAAGGGCTGTGCCTATGGAGCACTGGAGGGGAGGGATGGAGGCTGCATTTCCCTGAAAGCTTCCATGGGAAAGGCCTCTGAGCAAGGAGGGTGGGGATGAGAAGAGAGACATATGGCAGGAAGGAAGCGGGAGCTGACTCCAAGCAGTGCTTGGTACAGGGGAGCAGGGCTGGGCAGAACATCAAGGAGGCGCTGTCCTGGAGCCGCAGCAGCAGGAGATCAGCAGCAGCAGCCCAGCTATAATTCTGCTGCCTCTGTGCCATTGAGGAAACTTGAAAAAACCCCATCCTGATGCAAAAGCTGTAGCAGGTTGCCTTTGATGGAAGGAGGCTGAGGGACAAACTGCAGGGTATTCCCTCCGGTAGCATCGTGTGGCAGTGCTGGCACAGGCGGATGTTCCCTGCTTGGGGCTGCGGCAGAGCTGGGCGCTTCCCCAGCCTTGCAACGAGGCTCAGAGAGGATTCGGAGCTGTTTCTGCCTTCCCAGTGCTGGCCTGCATCTGTTTGGGCACAGCACTCTGCCACAGCCCGCCCTCTGGAGGGGTTTCTTCCCTCCAGCACGTCCTGGCTGCGGCTTTGGGAGAGCGTAAGCCTGGTGCCGTGCAGGTTTCGGCTGCTCTTGGCACGATGATGATCTGGTAGCTGTTCAGATGCTCTTCGTAAATGCGGCTTTCTGGAGGAAGCCACCATCTGGTGCAGCTGCTTTGGACTTTCCCCTGTCATCTCTCTTGCAGCGAGGGATTCTCATGTTTAGGCTGTGAGAGAACACACTGGGGATGCTGCACTTGGCTCCTCACCTTTAATAAACCAATCCTGTCCCTGTCCTGCAAAGCCAGCAGCTTGCAGGGGGCACAGAAGTCCTTTGCTATGTGGTGCAGATGAGCAGGGGCTTGTGGATTTGCAGGTCCCTTTCAGCTGAGCATCTATAAAGGAATTACTTGTGGCCCCTTCCTAAATGTGGGGCTGTGGAAAGGGCTGCTCCTGCCCTGTGCTGCACACGGGGAATGCATCCGCTGAAGAGCAGGGAGGAGGGTGTGGAGGTCTCTGGAGGAAGCTCAGGGTGCTTGTAAGCTGATGGATGGGGTACATTGAGAGTTAAGAACTGATGTTTAATGCTGTTGACGTTTAATTTAATGGCATTTGCTGTCTGCTCCATTACACACGGGTACTTAAAGTCAAGGGTGGGTGCAATTATTCCTTTCAAAGTCTAAATGAATGATGCTATGCTGGTTTACCCTGGGGTAGGGTATACTTGCTACTCATTTATTTTCCTTCTTAGTTGCAAGGGATTGTGCTGTCTGGATATATTACAATGAAGATCAGCTTTTGTGTATCACTTACTGCTGCTCCATGGCAGGTGATGGAAGCAATCTCTGTACTTGGCCTGTATAAGGCATTACAATGGAACTTGCTGGGGTGCAGGGAAGCAAATGCCATCTGGCAACATCTTAAAAACAACCTGAAAAAGCCTTTTCAACATGCCCCTTCCACAGAAGATCGTGTTTCCCAAGGCCAGGCAGAGCTTCCAGAGAGTCACCAGTGTTGCTGCTGGGACATGGATTCCCCATCCCTTTTACACAGGTGTAACTCAGACATTGCTGCTCAGTTCAGCTTTGTACTTGGTGTTCTGTGTGTTTTTTGGCAGGATCTGCTACTTTGGTGTAATGTGGTGTTCCACAAAGGCAGGGCTTGCTTTGTAAAACAGCCCCAATGAAGCAGGTGGGGAAAAGCCGCTGTTGGGCTGGGTGAGAGCAAATGGGGTGTGTAAGCCCTTGGCAGTACAGCTGCCTCCTCCTCTTCCTTCTCCCCCTTTCAAGCTGTGGCTCTCGCTGGGCTGAGCTGATGTTGGTCACACTGGCATTTTCGTTACCCTAATGAGATTTGCTGGATTTCCTGCTTGGTTTTTTTCTTCCTTTTCTTTCTCTTGTGTAATCTGTTACGTGCTCCTGTGCTGCCTTTGGCTTTGCAAGTGTCCCTGGTGGGGAGCCTCAGGTGGTGGCAGAAGGGTATTTGGCAGGGGGTCAAGGCAAGCCCAGTGCACTGAGAACAGCTCCTTCCATGCTATCTTGAGCCCCCTGAGCAAAAGTGGCATCACCAAGGAGTGGAAATCCCTGACAAGGCGCTCAGGGACGCACTGTCTGTGCTGTGCTGCAGAGAAGCCCTCCAGCTCCCTCAGCCCCTGCTGCTCCCTTCCTTGCCTTCTGTATTTTTCAGTTCTGTTCGGTGTTTTCTTTATCTGCTCTCCTTTATTCTTCTCAGATGCTCACCAGACATTTCAGATTTAATTTATACCTTCTCTGTCTTCCCTCTTATCATCCTGCACCCCAAATTCTCCCCTGTATATCAATGCTTGAGACCCAGGATGGTCCCCTCTGCTTACAAGCTGTGTCTCTACAAACACACACAGAGCAGTCCCATCCCTGTGCCCACAGCAATCGCTGTGCCTTTTGCCAAGCTGTTAGAGCGTGAGAACACAGAGGATGTTATTAGACCATGGCTGAGGCCCCATCTGCATCTTTTCCTGCTGTTCTCTTATCTAAACAGCCTCAGTGCCTGTGTTTGCCTTATAGGCTAAAATGGTTTGAAAGAGCTTGGTGACTGGTGGCTGTGAGGCTCTGATAGTGCACCTGGATCAGAATGTCCTAAATAAATATATACAAGTGGGGCTGTTGAAGAGGAGCAAAGAAAGAGGAGGGAAAAAGGCAGCCAGAGCTTTCCTGCATGCGCTCCTCCCCCGGGCAGCAAATCTCCAACTAATTAATTGTGTTGGGTTGCAGAAAACCGTGAATAAAGGCTTCTACTCTTTTAAAGCTAAAGACACAGGCATGTGGATGGCTGCCACGTGGCAGAACTCCTCTCCCCTGTGTGTTTTGGGGGCAGGAGGTTGTAAGTGACACAGGATGGACAAGGAGGATGAGCACCAGGGTGCTCAGCACAGTGCTGTGCATGTGCAGAGCCCCGAGCAAAGGCGCCCTTCCAAGGACAGGTCACTGTGCTCACGTGGCAGGGACGGTGCCCACAGCACCGGGCTGCCACAACCGTGTCACTTCTCCTGCCCTGCTCCTGATCACACAACATATTCCCCTACTCTGAGCCATTCCCAGCCAACTTGGATGCCCTTGTTCCCCTCTTGCTGGAGGGACGCAGGTGGAACCACTGATCCTGAGTGATTCGGACACTCGGGGAGCAAACATTCCAGCACAAATGTCACTTTGCAGCTGTAGCAGCCCCCAAGACCCCTGCCAACACTGCCACTGCTGGTTACTTCTGTCTGCTACCTCTCATGTCCAGAGGCATATAGGTACAGAGACCTTTCTTCCACAGCCACGTGTTACAGCTAAATGCAGAAACAGCCTGACCCTCTGCAGCAACACCAAAAACCTGCCCACCTCTTATCTAGCAGCCCTGTTTCTTGACTTTGGAGAAAAGTGTATCATCTTGCAGGGTGCTGCCCCACTACTGCTCCCGGGGAGGTTAGGAAGCCCTGTTCCTCCAGGCACTCAGCTCACAGCCCAGCTGCCTTGTGCCTGGCTATTGGCACAGGCTGGAGATGCTGCCCATGTGGAAAGAGATCCTGACCTCAGATGAGTGATCAGTGCTGTTTGTGCAGCTGCACAGGAAGAGCACAGGGCTGTAACCTTCCAGTCTGAGTTTCCAGGGAAAGGGAGTCATGGAATACTTGATGTACTCTCCAAATGGTGTTATGTCCATCACTAGTCCTGAACAGGATGCAGAGCAGTACTTCTTTTGGGGGCCCAACACCAAAACCAGTGTCCCTGACACAGTTCTGCTGCAAAGACTGATGCTCATGGGATGTGCTGTGCTGCTCCTTGCTCTGCCTCCTCCTGCAGGCACCAGTGCTTGGTCACCACCTCCCAGTTCAGGTGCCTTCCCGGGACTCAACACTTGCTCATAGACCAAGAAAACTTGGAGGATGGCATGATCATGTCCTTGCTCCAACTGCTGCATATTTGGAAGAGGCCAACATAGACCTGGATATTACACACTCAAAGGTCTGAATTCTTCAGGGAGGAGGCAAATTAACTGAGCAGGGCCAGGGCAGCTGCACAACACATGGGGTAGACTACAGTGACTTCCCAGAGAGCTGCAGAGGAACAGGCTGTTTAAACCATTAGAACTGTCTCTTGGAGAGATGGTTTATAACTGTTTGTAAAATACACATGGGAAAAAAAGGAAAAATAAACTGTAACATAAAATCCCTTTGAAATTCCCAGCTGTGCAAAAAGCAGCAGTTGTGTAACATCTGGTCTCCTTCCTTTGGGGTGTTTTGTATTTGAGATATTTTCCTAAATTCTTGGCTCATGTACCTGTTTTGGGCAGATTAAGTAGAAGCTTTGGAAGTCCTGAAGATACGTTTAGTGTGAGCACATAGATCTGTTGGAGTGAGATGAGGTGGGAATTTAGCACTGTGCTGCTCTGGGAAAGCCTTTTGGGAGAGGAGATGGAGTGTGTGAGTGCGGGAGTGAGCGAGCCGTGCGTTATCCTGAGTGCTGGCACTGCTTTTAGCAGGAGCAGGATGGGACCCTGGTGCTCTCACTGCTCTAAGTGGTTCCTGCCTGTCACATTGAGTCAGTGCATCTGCCCTGTCACCAGCCAGCACTGGCTGGTACAGGAGCAAAGAAAGAGGATTGGAAAATGCTGGGGTGGGGGGACAGGCTCCACGTGCAGCGTGTTAGTGGCCGGTGCCTTGGCTCCCAGTCCCTCAGGCTCAGAGCCGCTGGAGGAAAATGTCCTTCAGGATTCAGACCATAAATCCTTCATACACGGCCTTGCCAAGGAGAATTGCCACTGTTAGCTGATTGTTGCAGGATACAAGATACGGAAAACTCTGATTTTGGTGTGGTTTGTTTTTTGTTTGGTTGGTTTTTTGTGGGGTTTTTCTTTGGTTTTGTTTGTTTGCCTTTTTTCTTTCCAGCGGTTCCTCTAATTCTCCTCCCTCCCACAGCTGGAAGTATGTGCCTGGGTTCAGCAGAGAGGAGCTTCTGGTCTCTCACTGAGAGCTGCTGCGTGGGGCTTTCTTGTGTCCCTTTTTCTTGCTGTCTTCATGTAACAGGGGAATTTTCACTCTAGGAAAATACATCTATATATATTCTTTTTTCCCCCCCTCATATTTGGAGCCTCTCATCCCTTCCTTAGACTAACCTGTCATCTTATTTCCCTTTCTCCTGTGACTTTTCTAGTCCCTCTTGTCATTCCTAAGCAGCTCAGCAATTAGTCACTGAAAACTTTCCACTTCCATAAGCTACCTGCTGTACTGTACTGCTAAATAAATAAGTGGCTCAGCTACTGCAGGCAAAGCTCTGTCCTTCTGGCTTGCCTCTGGGGAGGGAGGGAGGGGAGTTAACTGCTGTGCTCCTGGAGGACAGGCAACGTGTGTGCCTTGTCCCTGGACTGCTGGGATAACTGCATCATGAGGGGCAGAATATGGAGTTTCAGCAGCTCCCCCGTGCAGTGAATCCTTTGGGGAAGCTGATAATGGATTGCAGTGCTCTGGACCACCTGGGTGGTGCAGGTAAGGGTGCTAGTGGGTGCCAGGACAGATCCCCTGGGCTCACCCCAATGCCAGGATCTGGCCACTGGAGCACTGGTGACCCTGTGTCTTTACACGGATGAGTTGGAAGTGGTGCAAGCTCAGCACCTTGTGTCATTTTCCTTCTTAGCACGCAAGCAATCAGATGCTTGGCAAGAGGAGGAGGACTTTAAAAAGATCCTTAAATCTGGAGACCTTTAGAGGTTACAGCTGTAACATCCTAAGCCTTCATTGCAGATGGTTTGGCCCAAAAGTTTCTGTGGCTGCCCAGGACAATTGGTCTCACAGTGGCAATGAGGTGATGTGCTGGTTCTTGCACTTCCTCTGGTCCTGCTGCCTATCTCAGAGCAGTGAGAGGCTGTTTATTGACATGGGAGGAATCACCCCACACTTATAGAATCCCACAATATGCTTAGTTGGAAAGGACCCATCAGGATCATCAGGTCCAACTCCTGGCCCTGTGCAGGACACCCCAAGAATCCCCCCATGTGCCTTAGGCTATGGTTAGGTCCAGAGATCATAAGGGTGGCTTTGAGGGGCCTCCTCTTGGGCTGCACTCTGCTCAGTGCAGACCTGAATGCTGGCAGGGGGATAGGGAGGCTGGGAAGATCAGGGAATGCAGTGGGATGACTGCAAGGACTCATCTTGGGAGATTGCTGCGGGGGAGATGATGGCTGGAAGTGGCTGGCAGAGCTGCTGGGTCTGTTTGGATCCAGATGCAATTGAGTTGGCACACAGCCCTCCCAAACACAAACACTCCTGATGAACAGGAAAGGTGCCCCCACTTATCCGCAGCTCAGACTCTCTAATTTTAGCTCATTCATTCTCTTGGGGTCTGGCTGCACGTAGGCCCTGTGCGCAGGGTGTGATGCAACTGTAGCCACATCATCAGTTCTCAACAGCTGGAAAAAGCTTCACCAGAATTGTATTCTGGTTTTAACACTTAGAGGCACAGATTCCCCAGCCCATGGAAGGTGGCTGGACCAAAGCAGCACTGATATCTGTTCATGCTTACAAAGCAATCAGCTAAGTCGTGGTACCAGGGAATTGCAGCTCCATTTTTACCACTTTCCTCAAATCAGAAAGCCTTCCCAGAGGGAACATCAGTACAAAGGAAACCTCACAGGACACCACTGCTGTTACCACATCATTGCTGCGGGTCCTGGCTGAGATTTGAGTCTCTGCTTCTATGTAATAAGGCATCTTGGTATAATGCCTTGAGCCACAGAGTGTTACAGTTTGCAGGAAACAGGTAAAGGAATCTGAAAGGCACTGGCTTAATCTGAAGGAGGCTGGAAGGGCCTTGACACTGGGGACCAGATCTTGCTGCTTCCAAAGCATGTGGTGGATGCAGCCAGTTGCTGTGGACACTTTAGGGGAAAGAAAGAGTGATTGGGATTTATTCTTTTGAAAAAATCAGTTACTTTGGCAAGGTGAAGCTCATGGAGGATGAGGAGGAAAGTAACAGGTGCTTGGTGTGGAGCTGGAGGCATGATTTCCACTCTGGTGCTAAAATGGTTAATTAACATAATCATCGCAGAGCTCCCAGTTAAGCCATCTGTTGCTTAGCAAACAGTTTTGGATGTAAATGTAATAAATATTTGATGATGCTGTGAAATGACGATAAAGGCCCAGCAACCAACTGGTTCACAGAAGAACCTTCTCTGCTCTCCTAGCTTGGATTGTTTCCTGTTTCTCCCACCGCTCGCTCCTAAGGAACGGTCTTTAAGCCTCTGCTTTTGTCCTCTGCCCTCCCGGCGCTGCTGCCAGGCGTGGGTTTCTGTGCGACCCTGGGCTCTTGGCATGCCAATCCTCTTAGTAACGCCTCTAATCATGCCACGCTGGATGTCTTGTGCTGCGCTTCCACCCCCCATTCCCAAACCAACAGCTCCACGGCTGTGCCGCCACCAAAGACCTCTGGGTGTCCTGCAAAGGCGCAGTGTATGTGGACAAAGTCTAGCACTGTCCTTCGTGATGCTTTGTGCATCATGCAAATTAATTACGGTTGTAATTACCCCGTAGGACCTTTCCACTTGGCTGATTCCAGTTAAAGCCTTCCCACATCTCTCCTTCTGAGTTTGTGCAAGCCTGTGCAGCCCCTATTCATAAACAGGAGGCTGCAAGCCCACAGCTGGGCTTTGTTTTGGGTTTGTGTTTTCCTCCAGTTCCGTATGTGTTCAAAAGTGGGGCCTGTCCCCAGCATCAATCCATCATCTGGAGACAGTCATTCTCTATTTAGGCTGCTGGGGCAGAGCTGGGAACGTGGCCTGCAGTGGGAAGGTGCTTTTATTGTTGTGAGCCAGTTGTACAGTGCCAGTGCTGACTCATGAACCTGACACCAGGGACAGCGTTAGGCTAAAAATCAATTGGTCCCACGTTGTTCAACACTCCCTATATTCATCCCTAGTTCTGCTGTTCCTCAGCCTGCATCCTGCCCCTGGACCAGTGCCCAGGCCCCTTGTGAGCCATGGGAAGACGTCACCCAGAAATGTGAATTTCTGAGCATTCAAAGGCTGCACTGTTTATCCAGCTGATAGCTCCATCTCCGTGCTCTTGGCTTCGTTTGAGTGTTGTGTTTCAAAGAACAGAGCCCAGTATCCCACTACTTCCTGCTAATTGAGAAATCGGGGTTAAAGCCCAGCTGTGACAACCCCTGGGGGGCTGGTTATCATTCCTTGCTGGGCCCCTGTCCTGCAGCTGAAGTTGTATAAACTTCAAATCATGACATAATGTACTGGAGCAATGGTGGGCTGAGGCACTGCAGCTGGACTGCACATCCCTGCTGACAGTCAGCTGCGAAAAGCGAATATAAAACTGTACCTATAGTGCAACATGCTGGAGGGGAACTGTGTTTAGGTAGGAATGATTTTTTGCTATGCATTGGCAAATCAGTTCAGTTCATTCCTGGGCCACTGGCCTGAAATGGGACTTCTTCCAGTTATTTACTTACTGCATGTTGAATCAAAATATTAAGATAAGAAAAATAATATTTAAAAAAGCCCCAAATACTCACAGGCACCAACTGTCCAGCCTTAGGATAAATATTCCATTGAACTAGGTACAGTTACTTCAAAGCAAACTACACAAGTGAACGTTTATCTTCTAACACGGCTATTTTTGCTGTTTGAAACTTGGCCTTGATTTTTTCTTCTCTTCCTCTATTTTTCCTGGTTTTATGGCTGATTGGAAAAATCTCCAGAAGTAATTAGGTGACTAAGAAGCTGAAGATCCCTCTGGATTTGGGCTTGAATAGCAAAAGCTTTTGAGAGACTTTCAGCATCCTCAGCAATACATTATTTGCCATATATTAATTTCTAACTAATGTGCCTGGTAACTCTACCTTGGACTGCTCTGAAATAAAAGCAGTATCATAACTACTCCTGCTTGATTCTGCCTGCAGCAAGTTTTTTGGGGAACCAGCTTTCTTGGAGATGTAACACAACAAATTATTTACTGCCCTGGTGCTCAGGACAGCTCTGGGCTCCCTACCTCTATCCATCGGCTTTAAACTTTCCTTGGCCAGGACAGTGGTTTGGAGCAGCAGAGCCGAGATTTGCCGCTGCAGGATGAGGTGCTGGCTTTGCCAGCCAAACAGCAGACCAGAGAGAAGGTATCCCACCCTCCCATCCCCGGGGTTTGCCCGTTTTCTTGCCCGCGCATCCCCTGGCCCACCATCCCTGGCAGCTTGCGGCGTGCCCCCATCCTTACCCTGCTCCAGGTCCTGCTGGTCGTACCAGGGCTCCTCTTCCTCGCTCTGAAACTCCTCCATCCTGTCGGCGCTCAGCATTTAGCACCAGCGGCCCGGGGAGACGCGCAGCATCCGCCGAAGGAGGCCCCGCCGCCTCCGAACCGCGGAGCGGGATGGATGCGGGGATACGGGCAGGGATGCGGGTGGGGATGCGGGCGGGGATGCGGCCTCGGTGCCCCGGCCGGGCCGGGAAGGAGGAGGTGGCACGACGTGGCAGCCGGTGCCTGGCCGCTGCCCCGGCTCTGCGTGTCCGGAGGGGCGGCTTCCTCCTGCCTCCAGGGCCGGGGGGGCTCCGGAGGGGGGGGATGCAGCGGGGACGTGGCGGCCGGGGCGGGGGGCACGGCTTGCACAGGGCTGGGGGATGCACAAAGGAAGGAAGAGGGCCCGGCGCAGCCAGGCAGATCCTCGTTCCGCAGCTCGGTGGGGACCTCTAGCATGGAAATGCTGCAAAGAAAACCGGCGAGAGGGAAGGGGGAGGCGAGGCGAGACCGGCCTCCTTCGCCTCCTTCTTCTCCGCCTCTGTCTCCTCCTCTCCGCCCAGCCCTGCCGCGGACAGCGGGGCGGGCGCGGGGCTGCGGGGAGAGGAGCGTGGGGCGTCGGGGTGGGGCTCACTCGGGCTGCGAGGACGGGGAGCTGTCCCGCAGTGCTCCTGCTCTGTCCCTCCCGGCTGGGAGGTCTGCCAGGAGCAGGGCTTGCGGTTGGAATGCCGTGTCCTGGCCTTGCCATGGGCTTCACGGTGGCTTGGGACAATTATCGGGACCTCTCAGTGGAGGTGTCAGGGTCTTCTCTGCCTTGCTGGGATTGTGTGGGTTGTTCTTCAATAAGATCATCCACCCTCCCTTAGCTGGGGCTGCAAAAGGGGACACCCCATACAAACAGCCCCACAGCATCACTTGGTGTCTTCCTCCAACCCTGTTTTGCACTCTGATGGGAAATCAGTGCCTCTGATGCAGGTTCCTCTTTAATTTCTCTTACCTTGCTGAAGGACGAAGTGAGCTTAAAATTCAGGGAAATGAGGATTTATACAGTTCTGAGGAGGAAATGTGTCTGTTACATATAAGTAAATTCAGCAAAAATCTTGGGATTTTGGTACTTGCTTTTCACCTTAATAGAATAAGGGTTAGAGATGGTGGTCTTTCTCCTAGATGGAGTTTGGTCCAAGGGATTTTATTTGTGCTTGTCAGCCCTGGAATCTATCAGAGATTCTAAGGTCCAAGTCAACTCCTGTGACAGTAACCCTGGGTTTAGACGATTTTTTTTTTTTTTTTGGCCTTCTGTGTGATGGAACTCCATGGATTTATATTTGATTGCATTACCTTGCAGTGATGCCTACAGAAAAGGCAATATAAAGTGTCTATGCAAGAGCAGCAGACTGTGCATCCAGAAAAGATGGGATTTGTGTCAGAAAACTCTATCCAATCCAGCAGTGACAGGCAGCTGGGAGCTCCTGGATGATTAAAGCGAGGGCTAGTACTCAGCTCTTGCGTACAGCAGCAGAGGAGGGGGATAAGGCTGGGAATAAGAGAGGAATTATAGACTATTCCTCTCCCCTTTTCTCCTCATAGACCTCTCCATGACACATACACATTCTGAAAATTCAGTGGCTGCCTGGAAATTCATCTGCCTTAATACAGTCACAGACCAGAATCAAGGATTCTCTTTAACTTGGCATTTGTAACTCAGCAAACATAATCAAGCATTTCTGGTGCATCTGGGAGAAGGCCATCTCTAGGTACTAGATCTTTTTCTAAGCAATTTTAATACAGAAATGGGAAAATCTTAACTTTCTCACACCTATTGAAGAGTCATGTGGAAAATGCCCTTAATGACATGCTTCAACTTTTGGTCAGCCCTGACGTGGTCAGGCAGTTGGACTAGAGTTCTTCTATTATTTGTGAGAAATAATTGCTTTTGGAAAGTATTCTGTTCCTAACAATAAATTCATATAATTTATCTGTATATTGTAGCCATATTGAGTGCTTGGATGCAAAGTCCTAGGCTGTTGGGCAACAAAAGCCAGATTACACGATTTTGTGAAAATATTTTTTTCCTGTAGGTTTTACGAGAATGTCTCAGATCTGATATGTCACTCAATCGAACAAAAAACCACTCCTGTACAGGTTATATGCCAACAAATGAGAATTCCCACAGTCTGCCCCAGCTGGAGAGTCAGCACATTGCTTTCTTTTGCAGAACGATTGGAATTACCTCATTTCCTCTGAAGAAAAGAGGTTCGCAGAGCTGAGCATGTGAAATGTAACTCAGGGACACCAAAAAGACCTGCTTGCAGTTCACAGAGCTGCTCGGAGCAGAAAACTGCGACGATGGCTTCAAAGGCAACACAGAATGCCCTCAAACAGCTGCTTTGAGGTGTTCAGTGAGTGCCAAATCCTGAATTCCCAGCACCCAGGGTTATAAAACATCCTCTCCTTCTGTGTGGGTGGAATTTCATTAGGGTTAATGGGCCGCCACATGCAATGAGCTCCTCATAAGGTGCTCAAACAGGGTCTGTGGTACAAGCCTGCTTGTTTTTGTCTCCTTTCAACCCAGGACTAGGGACAGGCTGGAGCTGGCTGTTGTCCTGGCATCGTGCTTGCACCTCGGAACCATCCAGGCTTGGGAGCAGGCTCTGAGAGTGGGCGGTAGTGGCTTGACAGAGCTGTCACTGGGCTTGTGCCCGAGAGCAGCCTGGCACAGGAGCTTCAGGGGACAAAGGCTGTGGGCAGAGGAGTGGGAAAAGGGGCAAGAAAAGGGGAGAAGGGATGACATGAGGGGAGAGGACCTTGATGCAGGATAAGGCAAAGGATGGAGCAGAAGAGAAGGGCTGTAAAGGAAAGCGAAGGGCAGAGAAGGCGGGGGGAGCGTAGGCAGGAGGGGATAGCGAGGAAGAAGAAATGAGAAAAGCTGTGCTCTGCCGTGAGCGGAGATGAGGGAGGGTCTGTGGGGACCACGGCCTGGGGAGAAAAGTGTGGGAAGAAAAGGAACGGAGGAAAAGGACTGCGAGGAGGAGGGCGAGAAGGAAAGAGTGAAACGGCGGACGGATGGCAGGCGGAGGTGGGAAAAGAGGGGAGGCGGCGGGGCGGGATGTAAGGATGGAGAGCTGGCGGAGGAGGAGCCGCGGGCGGAGGGGAGGGAGGGATTCGGGCGGAGGGGAGGGAGGGCCGGGACCGGCGAGCCCCGGTTTGACAGGAGAAGGGAGGGAGGCAGCGGGAGCCGCCGGCGCGGGGACGGGGATGGCGTCAGCGGCGGCCCCAGGAGCGGCGGCGTGAGGGGACAGCCCTGCCCGGCCCTGCCCGCAGCCGGGCCGCACCATGGGCAGCGCCGACTCCAAGCTCAACTTCAGGAAGGCGGTGATCCAGCTCACCACCAAGACTCAGGTGAGGGCCGCCATCTCGGGTGGGGGGCGAGGGGGCCGCGCCATCTCGGGAGCCGCCGCCCTCAGGGGCCCCTCACACCCGGCCCTGCCCGAGACACCCCCGGCGCTCCTGTGCGCGGTCCCCGAGCGGGTCCCTGCGTGTGGGGCCGGGGCTGCTGCGGACCCGCGGGGCTGGGGCTGCAGTCACGGGCGGCCCTGGCCAGGATCTCCCGGCGGGGCCGGGGCTGCAGTCACGGCCGGCCCTGGCCGGGATCTCCCGGCGGGGCCGGGGCTGCAGTCACGGGCGGCCCTGGCCAGGATCTCCCGGCGGGGCCAGGGCTGCAGTCACGGCCGGCCCTGGCCGGGATCTCCCGGCGGGGCCGGGGCTGCAGTCACGGGCGGCCCTGGCCAGGATCCCCCGGCGAGGCCGTGCCCGAAGGCTGGGGGCCGGTGGGGCTCAGGGCAGGCTGCGCCCATCCCCGTGTCACCGGTCTGTGGAGGGGCACCAGCCGGTCCCCGGGGCAGCCGCCAGAGCTGGTCGGGCCCTGTCACCGCCTCTGGTGACATCTTGTGCCTTGCTGAACAACGTCTCGTGCTAACTGAGCAGACTCTGCTGTCATAAGGGATGTCCACAGCTCCTAATGTATTCAGCTTGCGGGTTTACATCACACGGTTTGCCACTGCTCCCTTTTCTGTATCCTTTCCCCACACCCCCGCGCATAATGGGTGGAGAACCTTGCCCTGTTTTTAGGTAATAGCTGATGCAAAAGGCTGTTGGGCAGCTGTGCTGTTTGCAGCAGAGGTTTCCATCTGTGACCTGTGAAATAATGCTTTATTTCTGCAGGCTGAGGAGGAGAAGGGGTTAAGTGAAAGTCAGGGCTGTGGGAAGGGAGGGTGGCTGCCTAGAGGTCTAACATATGTTGTGCCTGTCCTGGGAGCTTGCTTAATTTTTGCTTTAAGTGGAGTGCCCAGTAGCGGCAGCACACTGGCAGAAAATTAGTAGCCTGTCCTTCTGTCTAAGGAGCAGAGGGATTTTGCTCTATTGAGAAGTCACATCCCAGGTTCTTCTGAGCTACAATGGAGAACAGCTGTTATGATCCACGTTTAGTAGTGAGGCAGTAACAACTGCTAAGAAAACATGGGGATGATGGCAGAAAGCTAATGATGGGGAATGAATTCAAGAAGAGGGTATGGATGCAAAGGGGTAAAGGGTGATAGGAGAAAATCTGTGAAAACTCAAGAGACAGGCTACTACTGGGAGTTGAATTATAGATGGGTAAAGCTGTGGAAGAGCCTGGAAAAAACATGTTTATACTTTCTAAAGCAGTATCACGTTTATCTGCATTGCTAAAGAATGTCTTTTGTGAATATATTCTTAAAAACCACTAGTTGTGGATGTAGGTAAAGAGAGAAGTGGGTGAATTGATGTTTTAAGGGATTCTTCCAAAGTCTCTTCTGCATGCTAAATAGTTCAGAGTGCCCTCAGATTTGGGCTGTTCTTCCTTGGGAAATGTGCTTATAAAGTGAGATTGGGGGGTAAATCAAGCCTATAGGGCTCTGCCCAGTCTACTGTTCACAAAGAAAATCCTGTATGAGGCAATCCCTTGGATCGTCAGCCCAGGCGAGAGCCCTCCCCTCCTCTGGTTTATCGATCGACCTGTGTAAGGGAAGAAGGTTCACTGGGGCCCGGAATAAAAAGGAAAGAGCAAAAGCTTCATTCTTGGCTGGATTCATTTCACGTCTCTGTGGTCTAGGTGAAACTGACTGCATGTGGAAAAGGGTGGGGTGTTGGCGCTCCCATATTTACATTCTGTAGAAGGGCACCGGTGTTTGCTTGTGCAGAACGCGTGACTGGGCTCTCCTGAACCCTTCTGATCTCTGACCAGCAGCAAAACCTCCTGGTCCATGAGATCCTGGATCCAAAACCAGGCTGCAATAATGGACAGAGACAAATCCTTCTAAGCTATTGGCTCACAACACACTTTGCTTCCTCAGCAGCCTGCCTCTTGTTTTGCAGCCTTCTCTTCTAACATTAGGGAGCTGGACAAAGAGATTTTCATCAAATCATCAGTAACGTGAAACTCTGAGCTCAGAATGCACTGTGAGATGTTCCTAAGGCTCTGGTGGGAAGAAGTGGTTGAGCAGAAGTCACTGTTCACTCATTGGTGAAGGTTTAGAGTTGGCACAGAAGTTACTTTTTTCTTAAAAATAAGTTTTTATAATCTCCAGGCTTTTATTAATTAAAAAATGAGTGATCCCATGTGAGCATTAAAAAAAAAAAATTAAATAAATTTGTAAGGAACATAACACTTGAATGTTTACAGCACACGTGGAGCCCAGAACTTGAAAGTGGAACCAAGTCTGGATGCAAATGGAATTGACTTAATTGATTTTTTTAACTGCCAAAGAGAAACTCTAAAGGTGTAAGAGTATTAAAAAAGAAAAATCACTTCAGAATTATTTCAGTGATTAAAAAGGGCAGTGATACCAGAAGGAAGAAATTAACTTACGCTACAGATGTATATTTATAATCACACATGGAGAAATGGTCTTTAGGATTTTTATATGATATGTATATATTACATTACACTGCACACATTTATACTGGTAGGGCCCATCCCTTTGATAATAAAACAGATGTGCTTCATAATAGAGAATGTATGAGCCCTCCCAAATTGCCCATAAAAGTGCTGTCTATTTAACAGATGAAGGGAAACATGGACTGTGAATATGACAGCTTGTCAGGGCTGGTCAACTGCAGGGAACTGGTCTGGGAGCTTCAACTGCTGGGGAACCACCTTTTCTTTTCCCAGTCAGTCAGGGTTCCTGCCAGCAACCAGCCGGAAGAGAAGAAATTTCAATCTTGTGTACCAGCTTGTTAGATTTTAGTGGGAGCTATGCCTCTGCTTTTAAAGAGACAGGTAGGATCAAACATGTGGGACAAACCCCAGTCCTTTCCTTTTCCCTGGTGTGGAAATGCAGGAGTTCAATGTAGCTTGAGTTTGATAAATGCACATCTTGTGCTTGGAGAAAGGCTGGTGTCTGGCAGCCCATTTCTTACAGTGTTCAAGCTTGACTCAGTTGTCCAGGAGTCTCAGGTTGATCAAAAGCAAAGTTGTCTTAAAAGCAAAGCTGTAACTAACACTTCACACAGCTGACTTTTGTCCTGGGCTTTCCCTGCCAGACTTCTACAAATCCCATTTTCCAGTTTGCTTTGCAACACTGTCTCTGCTGTGAGAGCAGAGAACTGGTGGCAGACTTGAAGTCTCTCATTGATTCTGCACTGCTGACTGCAAAGATCCTATAGAAAAAATTATTATTGCTCTGAAGCCTGTGTGGAGGTGCTGTCCTTGGCAGCAGGGATGAAATCTTGCTAGTTATTTATATTTTGAATAAGTCTGTCTTGAGGCATTCCTTTTGCACAGTGGCTCACAAACAGGCAGTACAAAGATGTGGGAATTGCCTCAAACTCATCCCTAGCCCTCCAGGGTTACCTGATCTAAAGCTCAATCAGGTGCTCCATGAATGGTCATTACACACTGCAGTTCTGCCACATTTGGGGTGGAAAGGAGCAACTGCTGTAACATACCACCTGAGCTTGTGCAGTACTGGCTGGAAACCCTGGGCAGGGATGAGGAACTTGCTCTGCTCTTGGGCTCCAGAAAAACGAGAGCCCCTGCTCCAAAGGATTGCTGCCTTGGCTGGTGGGATGCTCAGTTGGCGTGTTGGCAAGAAGCAAAAAGAGAACACGCTGAGCAAGGCTAGTGGCTGCTTGTTCCTTTGTTCTCTGCTGATGGTTTGCAGCAACCTTAGAATTAGTTTCAGGACAGTCCTCTGGTGGGGGCCTGTTGGAGGAATTGTTAGGAATGGACATTTGGTTTAAGTTATAAGTGCAGAGAGCTCTTTGTTGGGAGGAGGTACAAACACACACACACATACACACACAGCTGGAGTTTGTGAGGAACTGTGTCTGAAAGAGAAAGTAAAGGTGGTGTTGGTGTCAGGCTGAGGACAGTAATGAATAGGGGAGACTGTGCCTTGGGAGCTTTTCCTGTTTTTAGGACACGGTCAGCCCCTCTCTGTTTTCCTGTTTCCTGTGAGGTATCCTGTTTGCCTGGGGATTGCCTGCTCAGGCTGTGATTCTCTGCTCAGTAAGTGGCACAAGGCTTGCAAACTGAGTCTTCCAAGTCCTGCAGCGTGTGTGTGGTGTGCTTCAAAGAACCTGAAACATAACATTTACAGCTAGTAGAAAACAGAGAATGGAGGTGTCTAGAAGGACTGGTTTTACCTTTGTTTGGCCAGCGTGCAGGTGGGAGGTCTTTACTGAAGGGAAAAGTCTCCCACTTTGCCCACTCTGAGATGTCACATCACCTTGGATCTGCCCACTGTGTCTGCAGCAACACTGCGCTACAGTTACCTCACCCCTTTGGTATGGAGCTTGGTTTGGGCCTCAGAGTCTCTCTTGGCTCTGTACCTTCAGCAGCTTCTGCCATGAGATGTGTATGGGTCAGGAACTTCCTTTGCTCTCCAGATGTGCCAGCTGTGTTTCCAGAGTAGAGTTGAGCTACTGATCCCTCAATTCATATTCTCATTCCTCTGCTAGTGCAGAGCTGGTTGTCTGCACTGTGCTGGAGGAACACTAGGCTCTTTCTTACCTGTGCCGAGGATTCAGCTCCTTGTGAGCTCTCTGGCTAAAGCACTGTCAAGGCTAGGGGTGCTCTGGGATTTATGAGTACAGCGTGTGCTGTACCAACACTTGTACCTAAATCTTGACATATCCAAATGAAGATATCCCTGGCTGGTGAACAAGGCTATTCTAGGTCTCTGTATTTCTCTCCTCTGTGAGGCTGGATACAGTCTGTTGGGTGAGTTCAGCGTGAGGAAATGGATATTTAGATCCCCAGAGATGCTGCGTGCAGAATACAATCAGCTTAAAACCAGCCAGTAATGTTCTATCAAGGAGATGAATATTACGTGGATCGAGTAGCTTCATGATGCCGGGCTGGTAATTAAAACAGGGGGGCAGTGGGGATGTGAGTGACTCAGTACTGCATCCATGTCCCAGCATTGTACATGGGATACCATCTGTTGATGAGGAGCTGACTTGCTGCAGCTATTAAAAATGCAAGGTACCAGTGTTTTAGCGTAGTCTGGTTGCCAAGATGGCAGCTGAGACATAAATGGTGCTGCACATCCAACATTGCAGTTCAGGGAATCACGCCTGTGCTTCCCTACTCCAAGGGACTGCAGTTGGAGGCCGTGTTCCTCAATCCGTGTTGTGCTGCCATCTGTAAAACAGCGCCTGTGTTCAACCTCTGAGGAGGCCTCAGGCTAGTGGGAGGTAAAGGGATCGGTGTCTATTGGAGGGAAATGGTTTTCTGCTTCCCCTCTAGATGAGAGTGAAGGCATTATTTATGCATGATGCCCAATTAGCAGCAATTGCTGCTTGCTGTTGTCAGTGGGAGTGGCTGTGGCAGGCGGCCAGGACGTACATGTGGTAATTCTACATGAGGTTGAGGTGTGTGGTTTGAAATGGGGTGTAGGAACTGAAGGGTATTTCATGCATTACGTACATCAGATTTCCAAATACTTGGCTCTTTTAGAGGAGTACAATTAGAGATAAGATATCCAAAATAACTTTCCTTCCACTTAAGTGTTTCATGCCCAGGTTACAAAGAGCACAGCTCCTTCATGTGCTCAGCTGAAAGTCAGGCTGTGAATATTGGATTGTATTGTTCCTACAGATCCCCTCTGAGGAGCTGTGATCTTGAACCATTTGGGAAAAGTTGCTCTTCCCTTGGGAAGAGATTTGGTGGGATCTTGCATTAGTGTCCAGGTGATAAAATTAGGCTTTCAACACCAGGGCTGAGTTTAATAAGATGTCTGAACACACATGGGGTTTTTTTTCTGGTTTTGTTTTTAAAGACTGGAGAGTTGCTTGGGCTGGTTCATTGCATGACTGGAAGGACCAGGACCAGCAGCACTGAAGCATTAAGGCAAAAAGCTGCAAGGCAATAACCTGCTGTACCGGTTATTAGGGTCTGGGGTAGCCGGCCCCTCTCACTTTTTGGCCTTTGGTGGTGGTGACACATCACGTGCCCATGGGCTGGGGCTGTTACTCCAGGAGGTGACAGGCAAGGGGGCAATGCAGCACTTCTCTGTGTGAGCTCTGAATGACCTCTTCTCCCACAAGCGGCATCTGAGCTGCATTTAGACACAGCATAGAGCTGGGCAAGTTTTCTGCCTTCTACAGCATATCTGGGAGCGGGCAGGAGTTGTTTAAATTAAACACACAGTCATATTTTTGCCCCTTTCCTATCTGACATGGAAGACCTGCCCACGGTGCTGATTACTGCCCTTAGTGAGCGCTGCTGTTTGCTTTGGAGCCGGTGCTGGTTGAAGGCAGGAGGCTCCTCCTTGCCCCACGCCAAGGGCTGGGGGTGCTCAGGTGAGCAGCTCTTCTGATCTTCCAAGCGTGCCCACACCGTGGCTGGTGAAACTCCTGTGAAAGCTCACATTTTCTTCTGACTGAAATCGTGGATCCATGTCTTTCACACTGCTTGTCATAAACAGGCACATATTTATCCCACCTCTGTAGCTGGACCCTTGGGCAGGATGAGCACTCCCAGCTGTGTTTGGGCAGTGCCTATCTCTTGGCAAGTATTAGCAGAAAATGTAATGGAAAGAGGCGTGTTCCCCAGGGCCGGGGCTGGGCTTCTGAGACCACAGGTTTGAAATGGATTGTTTTCTTTGGTCTCTTTCTTCCATCTCCTCTTTGAATGGCACACTTAGTGCTTTTTAAGAACAAAGCCTTGGCAGCGACCGGCTGCACCGAGTCCAGTTCTCTATAAATATTTGATTCAGAAAGATCAATTGCATTTTATCTGTAAGTGCTTTGAGGTGGGTCTGTCAGTTCCGTGGGTCTGTTCGTGCCCTAATGTGAGATGTTCCTGATTGCTTCCTCGAGACTTTGGTTACAGCAGAAGTAATTCCAGTGCACACTCAGGGCTTCCTTGGCTTGCTCTGAAGGTGGCAGAGTGCACAAGGAAGGCCCGGCCCACATGCAGTCATGAAGATCTTGGATTACTTGCAGTAGTTGCAGACAAACACGAAGCCTCCTGTATGTCTGAGGGAATGTTTAGTTTGGGAGATAAATCATCCGAAGCCCTGGAAACAGAGGCTGAGGTATAAAACCAGTGCTAATATGTTTTATTGAACCTCTTCTTGCCTCATCCCATCCCCAAGCCAGGCATAATTGCTGATGACTGGATCTTATGGAATGGTAGTTATGCATCTGTAACCACATTTGTCTCTCCACAGCCTGTGGAGGCCACGGATGATGCGTTTTGGGACCAGTTCTGGGCAGACACAGCCACTTCAGTGCAGGATGTCTTTGCCCTTGTACCAGCTGCAGAGATCCGAGCGGTGAGAGAAGAATCACCTTCAAATTTGGCAACTTTGTGTTACAAGGTAAGTTTGGTGCTGTTTTATTCCCCGGAGCTGTGCTAACAGGTGTGTCCCTGGATCAATAGCACCGTGGTTTCCAAGGGGTAACAGGTACCTTTTACCACACAATGTGCTCGCTTGTCCCTATCTCCTCCTGAGGGTAATTCTCAACCCTTCCTCTCTTGGGTTAGCACAGACCACAGCTGGCATTTGATCAGTTTGGAGCCTATTTCCTCTTGTCCCCTTCCTGTGTTTCACTCTGTCCTCTTGGGTCTTGCCTGCTCTATAAATTATTTCTTGCTCAGGGGACTTTGTAGCAAGGCTGCACGTTTGCAGTGAGTCTGGAACATCCCGTTCCTTGTCTGCACCTAATTGTACCTCACCATGCACCAGTCTGGCTTCAAGCTGAGAGATCCCAGAGGGATGTGCAGACTGTCACTGCACAAGTGTCTGGATGAAGTTCAAGGAGGATCTTGAAACTTTTCTTCCTTCTGCTGTGACAACAGAACATTCCTAATGCTGCTTCTGGTGTTGTCACATCCTTGTATGGAGCACAGGGATATTGAACAGCATTTCCTGCCCTGCCAGGTTTGCCAATTTGCAAGCTGGTGAGCAACAGCCTGAGACTTATTCTGCCTGGGAAAGTGCAGGTGTTAATAATGCTCCTGATTTGAGCCGTGCCAAGAGTAGCCTTGAATTTGTAGTTGAAAACATTTGGAATGGCATTTTTCCAGTTTTAAATAGTTGCTGCCATCCTGTTTTTCTTTCCTCCTCCACAATATATGAATGAGACTTACTGAATCATAGTGAAGGTACCTCCGACTGTGAATTGTAGACAGATGTGTGTAGTGGATACTTGAGAAAAAATACAAACATGAGGGAAAATGCAATGTTTTTTCCCTGGTATTGGCTTCTGGCAGTTAGCATATTGGGAGTTGAGAAGGGCTTAGGAGACCTGTAACCCCTTTGTCTCTGTGTCTTCTTTCTCCCAAAACCAAGACTGAAATATTGTCTCTTCTCCCTACTGGAAGCAGGTGTGTTGGGAGATGTCATGACTGCGGGACTGTTTATCCATGAGCCGTAGGTCTTGGGATATCAGTGTCTTAGGGGCCTGCAAGACTCCAGCAGTGCTTTTGCCAGTCTGAGGGCCCCAACCTGTGCCATGTGCAGTGTGCCACTGGACTTAGCAATGCTGTGTGATCGTGGAGAAATGTAATTTACAGTCATGGCTGGAGACTCAGGCTATACAGTCATAAATGTGCCTGAAGAAGTGGTTCAGCTCAGTTAGTGTGTGACAGGCCAGGACAAACAGCACTTAAACACCCATTAATGCAGTGACGCAGGCTGGCAGAGTCAGTGACCCAGGCAGTCTGCCATGAAAATAAGCAGGGGCACATGACCTCATGAATTAAAAAGCAGCAAGGTGAATCCTTGTTAAATGTTTTAGCTTTCATTTCCCCTCTGTTTCCCCTTGGGATCAGGGAGTAAGAGCAAGTGGGTGCAGCTGTGGGGGGAAGAAACTGCTTTTTTCTGTCTATGGGTAAAACCTCCTGTCACTTCCTCCTGGTGAGACCCACATCTATTCTGAAAAGCCCAGTGACCCTCCACCGGCAGTTGCAGCAGCCACTGGATGGGCTGCAGAGTCTCAGCCCAGAAGCTCTTTCCAGAGCAGCAGTCCTGTTCACAGGGGCAGTGGGGAAACCCAGGCTACCACCCTCTTCTGCAGCAGGACCTTTACAGATGCTGCTGGAGGCTATATCCCTACGCTTAACACAGGCAGCAGCTTAGCTCCCACTTCCTGAGTCAGGAGAGGTCCCTGCTGTAATCACACCAGCACAGACAGAACTGTCAGACTCTGTGTTTCTGTGTGATCATCCCCTGCCAGCGCCTCACATGGTGCAGCACAGTGCTGCTGCCTTGGTCTTTCCTGCCTGCATCTCGGGTACTTGCTGCAGCTGATTAATCTCATCTGCCCTTTTCAGTGTGTGGTGTGATGGAGCAGTGTTGGAAGGAAGCACCTTCTGGTGCTTTGGCTGTCTGTCTCACGTGGCACCACACGTGTGCTGCATGGATTAGCCCTGGCATTTGAGGTCTCTTGCAGTGGAACAGCAGAAATTCAAGAAGGTCTGTTTAAAATCATTAACCCTGTTTTTTGCAGAGTTTCAGACAGCAACAGTGCCATTAAACTGAGAGAAAATTAACTCCCAAGAACTGCTTACAACTCTGTGTGAGGGTGTCACTAGCAGGACAGACCTGCCTAGCTCTTGCTAACTTGTACCCAGGCTAATGCTGCCTTCCTTGGTTTTGTTTCCTTCAGGCTGTGGAGAAGCTGGTGCAGGGAGCAGAGAGTGGCTGCCACACGGAGAAGGAGAGACAAATTGTCTTGAACTGCTGTCGGCTCCTCACCCGTATCCTGCCTTACATCTTCGAGGACCCCGACTGGAGAGGTTTCTTCTGGTCAACTGTCCCTGGGGCTGGCCGAGGAGGGGTCTGTCTCTTGTCACTTATTCTTCTTTCTGGAGGATGAGGGGGGCAGCTGCAGTGAGGAGACACTGAATATTTGGGGGCAACTTTATTCCAGTTATTTCTATGTGGTCAGAAGTTAGGTGGCACTCTGTAATTTCTTTCCCTTCCTTTGGTTCTTGCTGCATCTTCTGAATGTTTCACTTGTGTGTGTAGCTGTAGGAGAGCACTGATATGTGAGGGAATGCTTCTCCAGTACAACCGGAGGTGTGAATCTTAATGAATATGAGAGCTGTACTGAAGGCTGTATGACTTTCTTTGACTGAAATGTCCTTGTTCCATTAATTACAGTTGATTTAAGTTTCAAGTCAAAGCAACAGCGTGTTGTTTCCACTGATTTTACAATGTCACATTTAAAGTGAACAGTGCCAGAGAAGCTCTTGGCATCATGATGCAATACCCTGCTTATGAGCTGAGTGATACAGTTTTAGCCAGGGGCCTAAACTGGGAGATGAAGCCCACAACTGAGCAAGAGCAGTTAAAGAGCGGTTCTGTTTCTGGCTCTGTCAGTGACGTGCATAACCCCGGGGAGTATCTCAGCCTCCCCACATTTCTCTGTCTGGAGAACAAGAACAAGAGTGCTCTTTTGCATCTCTCAGAGGAACGGGGTGAAAGTACTTTAGGATCTTCTGCAAATAGGAGGGATAGCAGCACTGAGAACACAGCTGAGTTATGCCAGGAGTAGGTATTTGCCTGCTTGCTCCCTCAGCAGCTGCTCTGTGAGAGCCCTCTCCTTTGAGTTTCTGATCTGCAGGTCAGTGTGGCTGTACTGAAGACTGTGGTTCTCCTGAGTCTAAGTGCACTGCAGTGTCTTTGGGGACAGTTAAGAAGGGTTGGCAGTGGTTGGTACAGGATAAACTGGCACCTTGTTCTGTCTCTGCCTGTCACCTCTAATCTGCTTTGCCTGAGGGCACGTCAAAAGGAAGTTCTGGGTAGTGAAAAGGGAAGTCTTAGCTAGTCCTGCTTTGTGATTTGTATGTTGGGAGTGTGGTGATTGTCCATCCGTTCATCCCTGCAGGGGCCGGGGAGTGCTGGAGAGGCTTAACAATGGAGGAAGTTGTTTTGGGAAGGAACGTGCAGGGGTGCCTGGTGTTCTGATCCAGCCAGGCTGCTGTTACTCCTGTTTTTCCACTTCGTTCAGCACCTAGAAGAGAGTATCTCAGCCTCAGAGTGGTGGGGTCACCCCAAGGTGATCCAGCCCAGTCCATGTGTGCTGTGTTGGGGAACCCTCCTGAATGTGGGTGGAGCTGTTGTGATTCAGTGTGCTCAGTCATTTAACCATGTGCATTTAACCTGTAAGGCTGGGAAAACAAATACAGTCCCAGATGTTAGGGAAGCTGGGATCACATCTAATCTAGGGGCAATAGCTTTGCTGTCTGGTGGCTGATTTCTGTCTGGGAACTGAAGATGATGGTATGCCTGGACTCTTAGCAAATATCTCTGTGATTATCCTCCACCTGCTTCACAATGGAGTGATGGATGGCAGAGCTCCATGGAGCCATGGATCCTTCCTCCTCTATGGGAGTCTGTATCATGTTGAGATCTACTGGTTTGTTGTGCGTCACCATTTTGGATGTGGTGATACCTAGAGCCTGCAGGGGCATTTTTTCTGGCAGCCAAAATACTCTTAGCAAAGATCATTCTTGGAAAGTAAATCCCCTTGGACCCTAATGCTTGTCATTTGGCCTCTGACTGTGAGCACAAGTCAAGGCATCTTCGCTGGCTCCATCCGTCCTCTCTGTGCCTGTCCTTACATCCAGGTTGTTTGGGGTATCCTCCCTGCTGTCACCGAGACAGATTCAGAGCCACACAGACCATTATCTCCATAGCTGCCTGCTGTGATTGAAGAGCCATGTGTTGTGCTCAGGCTGACAGAGGCCTGGCTGAGGTAGATAAGCTCCTGCCATTCCTGCTCTCTGCCTTTTCCTCAAGCACCAGTGTGTGGTGGGAAGGCCTCCCAAGCAGGATGCTCTTTGACAGGCAGGATCTGGCAAGGTTTCCCGTGGCAACAGCTGCAGAGGAGTAGCCATGCGTGCTTGGAGAGATTGCTTTGAACGCTGGAGATGGCACAATCCTCTCTGCTGTTGTGCTCGCTCTGCTGTGGCAGGGTGGGGCAGCCCCTTGCCTGATGCCTCTCCCTGTTCTGTCACCTCCAGTTTTGGGCAGCCCATGCAGAATTTTGAGGGGTTTTACACCTTATTGCTGCTGGTTGGCTTCTCCCCATTGCTGTCTCTCTGCACCTTCCAAATCACCTCTTTCATGAATGTAAAACCCTCTTCTCTGTCAATGCTTCCCTTTCCTTTTTGTCTTCAAGAAGCCAAGCCACGTGGCAAGGTGTACCCACTGCTACTCTTCTGACATCTCCAGGCTTTTGTCTGCTCAGTTTGCTGTCATTAAAGAGACTGTTTAGTTCCTGTTTAGTCATCACCATCCGGGGAGAAATTTCTTTCCTGTACTGTCTGGGTTTTTTGTTCCTTTGTTCCTTTTGTTCCCTCCTGTTCCCTCCTGTTCCCTCCTGTTCCCTCCTGTTCCTGTGTAATGTCTTGCCTCCTTGTGTGTTTTTGGACAGGGTATATTCTCGTGCTGTGTCATACTGGTGTTACTGTGTTCTCTTTGCTCACCCTGAGCTGACGATGCTCTTCTGTTTGTCCCTTCAGGGAGATGAAGATGATGAAAATGCCCGGCCACTGGCCGAGTCGTTGCTCCTTGCTGTCACGGATCTGCTCTTCTGTCCCGACTTCACTGTGCAGAGCCACCGGAGGAGCACGGTGGTGAGTTGAAAGTTGAATCATGAGATTGTCTGCATAGAGGCAGATTAGCTGCACAGTGGGGGGGACCCTAGGAAACCCCAGCAGCTTCCTGCAAGCCTGCAGGCAGGAAAATCTGGAGTTGCTGAGCTTGAGCCCACAGTGACTAATATTGATCATCATTTTGGGTTCATTGTACGATGTTTGTGCCTTCTAAAACAGATATTCTGAGGATGAGTCTCAAATGGAGTGGCTGGCAACTACCCCCACACTACAGCTCACCCCTCAGGAAAAGGTGGTTGTGCTGGCAAACATTTGCTCTTCTGTTGTTGCCAGCAGAGCAGAGACCTTTAGCACCTTGTTCCTTTCTCTGGCGGTTTGGTGGAGTCTGGGGCAGGAAGCAGCTGTTTGCCTGCTCATGTGTGCTGTGATCTGAATGAGTAGATGGTCTCTGTGGTGTCTTTCCACCTCTTCTCCCTCTTTGTATCATGGCAGCAAAGGCATTTAAATATGTTCTGATCCTTATGGTGAGTGTCTGTACTTCAGAGGAGTTTCCTGAAGCAGGGATCTCCTACCAGGTGTGCTAAGAACAGAGGACAGATTTTGGTGCATCTCCCTCCTTCTCTCTCCCTGCCAGTGACTCTCATGTTTTTTGTAGGTTCAGTCTATAAACAAAAAAACAGCCCTCCTTTTTGGGGTAGATCTGACATCAACTAAAAATGAGCATGCTAAACCGTGGTGTATTTGATGGCTGCAAAATTCCTTGACAAATATGAGTACTAAATTGCTTGCTTGGGGTTTCTGAGTAGCAGAAAGAGAATTGAAATCTGTTACCTGGGGCTGAAGGGGCAAGGCTGGATCAGAGCTACTCGTGTACTATGAGTAAGTGGGGCTGAAACAGATGGACTTGCTGTCTAGTGCTGTCACTTGGGATGGATTGCACAAGTCAGGGTAACAATGGGTTTTCCTGGGAGAGCCTCCCTCCACCACCTGCACCTGTGATTTTTCCCTTGGCAGCAGCCAGACTGGTTTTTCAGGGTTCTGGGCAACTAGAATTTGACACTGAGATTGTGAATGATTTATGTTCCTTGCTGCTGGCTGCTCGTCTGCTGCCTGCAACCTCTGTAGTCTTTGCTGAGCTGACTTTCCCTCTCTGGGCTTGGTCTGACTGCAGCTTAAGAGCAGGGAGATGGGTACCACCACCTCATGTTCATGGCAGAGCAGCATGAGGCCCCAGAGATACAGGTTATGGTGGATGTTTGCTGAAGTACCACTGAGTAAAGAGGAAGAACTGTGAGAGAATGGGCAAAGGAGACACAGGACTCACCCATATTCCCACTGAAGTCAGCCCTAAAATTATGGCTAGAAACGTGGTCCCCTTCCATTGTGCACAGTGCTTGTATCTCTGTGTTTTATCCCTTACTGCAAAGGCTGAGCACTTTGAAGATATCAGCACCTGCTTTTTCAGGCCTGGGGAGCTTCTGTACAGTTCAACTGTCTGGATGCTCCTCTGCTGGGGGGGCTGAACTGCCTTGGATACCACCAGTGCTGCCAATTCTGGCTCCTGCCTTCTGTGATTCAACCTCTTATTTCTCCCACAGGACACAGCAGAAGATATCCACTCCATTGACAGCTGTGAGTACATCTGGGAGGCAGGAGTGGGCTTTGCTCATTCTCCACAGCCCAACTACATCCATGACTTGAATAGGTAAGAGCTTCTGCAAAGGCAGAATGGAAAGAAACTGGGCTCAGGAGAAGGAGATCTGGGGAAGATGAGCTCTCTTTGCCTCCTCGACTATCCATGATTCCCAAAGAGCTTTCTGCTTGCTCCTTTCTGAGCTAACAAGACTGGCAACACAGAAAAAAACCCAGCTGACCTTTTGAATAGCTTCTTGTATGGGAGTCAGACTGTCTGCAGCAGGAAGTGGGTAAACACTGCTGTTCTGGAAATGCCAAGGAGCTCTGTACTGGATTTCTTTTTTGTAAGGTAGCAATTCTGCTGAGCTTTGTGCCAGTGACAGCAGTATGGCTTAGGAAATGAAATGGGCTTAGCTCTCTCTGGGAAGGACATTCTAGGTGGGACTGAGCCTTCCTTATGTGTTGTGTTGATTGTGCCTCCTGTGCCCAGTCCCTGCTCCTGAATGGCTCCAGGCCTTTACTTCTCCTTCCAGGACAGAGCTGCTGAAGCTGCTGCTGACCTGTTTCTCCGAGGCCATGTACCTCCCTCCCTCCTCAGACAGCAGCAACACCAACCCCTGGGTACAGTTTTTCTGCTCTACGGAGAACAGGTGAGGATGAAGGATGGGGGCCTGGGTGCCAGGGGGAGAAATACTTTCAAATCTCTTCCATGGAGTGTGTTGGTAATGGGGAACCATAGGATTTGTTACCTCCGACACCCAGGGGCTGTTCTTTTACTTTGTCCCTGTCTCATGTACACCCCATTAGTATTTCTGCGTAGTGAGAAGTGTTCTCCAGCAGCAAAAGGAGAGTCTAAGCACGGTGCCCACTGGAGTGTGCTGCAGGAGTGATCCCTGCGCTGTGGGAAATGGCAGATCCCGTTCTCTGCTGTAGACCCTTGGGAAGAGGGTGTGGTGCTGGTGGCGAATGAATGCCGCCCTCTGGTGACATTGTACCTCTGGGACTCTCAGCTCTGCCGGTGACACTCGCTCTCCGTAGGGGAGCACAAACCTGGCTGGAGGCTGAAGACATACAGTTTTGTCTTTCCAGAGGCTAGAGAGCTTTGAAGTCCTTTCCCGTTTTCACATTTTGCACAAGATTCCTCTGGGAGGCCACGTGGCCTTTTTCATCTCCCCTTCCCTCTCAGCTGTAGTCCAGGAGCCCAGCTGGGAGTGTTGGCTCTTGGGTCTGGGCTGCTCAGTCATGGACTGCCGTCACAGGTTAGAGAAGAGGATTGTGTTTTGTCGTGGCCCCAGACTCTTGGGGAGAGATATGCTTGTCCCTCTCCAAGTCAGTGCCTTTTTTTTCCTGCTGCTGCCTTCTGAGAGCATTTTCTCCTCCTCAGACATGCACTCCCACTCTTCACCTCGCTCCTGAATGTCGTCTGTGCCTACGACCCCGTGGGTTATGGGATCCCTTACAATCACCTGCTGTTTTCCGACTACCGTGAGCCGCTGGTGGAGGAGGCGGCCCAGGTGCTGATCGTCACCTTGGACTATGACAGCTCCACCAGTTCAAGCCCCACTGTGGATGGCACAACCACTGGCACAGCTATGGATGATGTGGATGTGAGTGATACTAGAATCTGTATTTGCTGCTCTCCTGAACTCACTGGGGTCCTCTCACACCAGCTTGTACTGAATGTTAGGCTGTAGGACTCAGCACTGCTCCTCCCTTCACAATCTGCTCTCTCTGGTCCAATCCTGCTTCAGTCCTGTAGTCACAAAATACTAGATTTTGGTCACTGACTTGAATCAGGAGCTTGTAAGTGAAAAGCCCCTGACTTTACTATTCTGTGCAGTGCTCTGTCTCCTTGCATTTAAAGCTGGGTCATTCAGAGCAGAAGGCTGAAGCGAGAGACCTTGATGGTTACATTTTGACTTCTTGAATTCACCTTGTTGCCGCTGAGCATTTCCCTCCTTTTCTTTGAACGCAGCCTCCTGGACCAGACAATCTGTTTGTGAATTACCTCTCAAGGATACACCGAGAGGAGGTAACATGCTCCCATCCTGCACTGTTCCCTGTCCGATTTCATGCTGATTGCATTAGCCCTGGGCCCACCACAGTCTCTTCCCTGGGCTATTGGCAGGATTTCCAGTTCATCCTGAAAGGAGTGGCTCGCTTGTTATCAAACCCGCTGGTCCAGACCTACCTGCCAAACTCTGCCAAGAAGATACAATTCCATCAGGAGCTCCTTGTCCTCTTCTGGAAACTCTGTGACTTCAACAAGGTGTGGATCTGCTTCTTGCTGAGCTTCACCCCAGCTTGGATATTGTGGCTCTGGCTGGAGCAAGCCCTGGTGAAGGGCTGTGGTGGGTAGTTGGCAGTGGCTCTGGGGTGCTGTGGTCAGCAGCACTGCTCCCTGATGCAGGGGCTGGGGGTCTGGCTGTAGGGACAGCCTGTGAGAGGGGCTGCAGCTCCAAAGGTCTGTGCTGGAAGCAAGTTCTGCAGCAGGTATTATAAAAACTCTACAAGTAACACTGGAGTTGATGAGGTAGTGCATACAGCAGCCTTTCTAATGTTCTTGAGAGAATGATTAGCTTGAGACTGCCTGTTCTGAATCCTGTGGATGGTGCAGGGTATATGCTTATGATTGTCTGAAATCCTCCCCTTTCTTCCAGAAATTCCTCTTCTTTGTGCTGAAGAGCAGTGATGTTCTGGACATTCTTGTCCCAATCTTGTATTTTCTCAATGATGCCAGAGCAGACCAGTGTAAGTTGGTTATTTTCAATATTTGAGATGATTTGTGCCTGACATTTGAGCTAGAATGTTTTTGAGATGTTTCCTCCCTACCACTTGACAACGTCTTGAGTGCATGTTCCTGAGCTTCTACAGACATGGAGTGGAGTTGTCCAGTTAATTGGGTTTTAATGTTTGCAAGAGGCTAGAAGTAGGACATGATCTATCCCAAAACACAGGGAAGGGAGATCGTTCCTTAGCATGTGTTAACATTTTGAGTCCTCATGTTGAAAATGGTGTCCCTGATCCAGTGAAGAGGGAAAAATGAACAATCTGCTCTTGCCATGGGAATAAATCAGGCATAACTCCATCATTGTGTAGTGAAATAGTCAGATCATCCCTATTATGAGGATGGGTTTACATTAAGGACATAATGAAGAAAAGCATCCAAGACTTAACACTGATAAGACTTTAACACAGATGTGCTTGGGAAGGACACTGGTACTGACAATGGAGGGAGCTCTGTGTGTCCCTTATCAGGGTGGTTTAGTCTGTGCAGTTTTTTATCAGTCCCATAGTGTTTCTCCTCTCTCCTCACTGCCCCTCTGTTTTCAGAATTCCACTGGCCTCACTGTGACATGTTTTTCTGTTGTTTTTTTTCTCTCCTTGCAGCACGAGTGGGCTTGGTGCACATTGGGGTCTTTATCCTCCTGCTCCTCAGTGGGGAGCGTAACTTTGGGGTGCGACTGAACAAGCCGTATTCTGTACGAGTGCCTATGGACATCCCTGTCTTCACAGGGACACATGCAGATCTGCTCATCATCGTGAGTACAGCTCCAGCACTTCTTGAACCCTCCTACCTCCACAAAGAATTGTCCTCCTTCAATGTGCTCGCCCTCCCTAGACTGGAAGCCCACTGAATAGCTAGGAATTGTGTGGGATGCACACTTTTAACCTGAGGTGATGTGTCTGGCAGGGTGCATATGTATGAGGTGCAATTCCATCTGCATGATATCCCAAAAATCAGGACTCCTGATGGTGCTGGACTGCTGTTCAGAGGACTCTGGGACTGGCATGAGGGGGGTGGATGCATGCCCTCTACCAGACTTGATTGTAGGTAGGGAAGGCAGGAGATCTGGCTCTGTCCCAGGTAACCAGAGGTGTGTGGATCACATCTGTCAATGGGGACAACAGTGATACCAAGCTCAGCCCTACAGCTTTGGGTTGCTGCAAGTTTCATTGACCTTTCAGTCTGCCCACAATGCTGCCTATGAGCAGCTGCGTGCTTTGTGACACCAGCCTCAGGTGCTTCCCTTCTGTCGTGTTCTCATTTGCCAGAGAAGAGTCTCTCAGCAGCTTCTGATAAATCTCCGAAAGGAGATTCCCATTAGAAGGAGTAGGAAGAAACCTGCCCACTGTAACTGCTCTTGATGCTATGTGTTTTGCTCTTGCATTCCATTAATCTCAGATCATCTCTTTGTTTTAATTATGCTCAGGACTTCTCCACAGACATGCCAGATAAAGGTGGGAAGGCCAAGATTGTGAATGTCTGAACTGATTACAAGGCACTTGACTCTTTTCATGTCTGAGGATATAGTTAAAAATAGGACAAACATTTGAGTTAGAAGTTTGCACTAAAATCAAATGTAAAATGATTCATTCTGTGGCATTTCAAGCAGCTATCGTAAGGGTTCAAAGTCCATTGGAGATGAAGGTGTCTCTTACTTCCTGGTGGTTTAGTTTTGTCCCAGGCTGCCTGAACATTGTGGAACAGCTCACAGTCAGTTTCTGTTTGCGGTGTTGTAGGGCCCTCATCACGTTCCCAAAGGATTCCTTGTAAATGAAAGCTTGTACTCCTGGAGCGCGAGTCTGCAGTGAGAGCAGCCTTCCCCACCTGTGTAATTGTGGAGTGTGCAGGGCCCTGCCTAGGAAGGAACGGTGTCAGGAAGCGATTAGTGTGGGGGTGGCACTGGTTTTGGTTGAGAGGGTGCTTTCAGTAAGGTGCTGCCTTGCTCAAGAGCTCCTTCCTTCCACAGGTCTTTCACAAGATCATCACCAGCGGGCACCAGCGGCTGCAGCCCCTCTTCGACTGCCTGCTCACCATCGTTGTGAACGGTGAGCGCTGTGTGGGGTGAAACCACAGCCCACAGTGCTCTCACTCCCCTCTCCCTTTGCCCCTGCCTGTGTCCCCTAACACTGGCCATTGCCTGCTGCTGGAAACTCATCCCTTCCAGCCTGTGCTGCAGGGGCCAGTGCAGATCAGATCTGCCTGCATGGTCAGATGGGGCAGAGGGGGGGGACTGCAGAGTCCTGGAGCTCCCCTGGGGTGGCAGCAGGACATTTATCAGCAGGACATTTGTCAGCAGGCCTGGTGAGGGTGGTTAGCAGTGCTGTCCCTTTCCAGCAGGGAGTGCCACCTCCTCACGGTGGCGGTGCTTCCCTTGGGCTTAGTGAATGCCCACGTGGCTCCAGTTGTGAAGCTTTTCAGGAGGTGCATCAGAGGTGCTGTTATTATTAGTGTAAGACTAAACAAAACCCTCTGAAAGCAGCAATGCCTCCTTTTACTAGGCAATATCTCTGTTTCATTTCCTCTGTATTTGGAAATACTTCTGTGGAGCCCTGTTTGGCTCAGCTATTCCATGAGGCTTTCTCAGAAGTGCAAGGGGAAAGGTCATGAAAGCAACATTTTTAGTGGTGTGTTTTTGAGAATAAATACACCTTGGTTCTTTCTCTAGTTTTCATTTGTTTGCCTTCCACAGTGTCTCCATACCTGAAGTCTCTCTCCATGGTGGCTGCTAACAAGTTACTGCATCTCTTGGAGGCTTTTTCCACCACCTGGTTCCTATTCTCTGCTGTCCAGAACCACCATCTTGTTTTCTTCTTGCTGGAAGTTTTCAACAACATCATTCAGTACCAGTTTGATGGTAAGAGACTGCTTTATTTAGTGGATTTGCACTAGTTTAGTCCAAGAGAATGTGAGATGGAGGTTCAGAGGAAGTCTGAGGAGATGAGAAGTGTAGAAATCAGCTACATAGGACTGAGAAGTTGAGTTAGTAGATAATCGGCATTGGGTCCTGGCCCAGGCAAATTTGCTTAGAGCAAAATGAGATGGCAGCTAATTATCAGCATAACCTCAGCCCTCCTGCAGAAGGTGAGATGCATAGAGAGGAAAAGAGACACAAAGTGAGTGTGTAACACGTAAGTTGTGACTGGCTGGATGTTGCTGTGAAACTGCTCATGTTGCTCAGCAATGTATTTGATGGGACAAAACAACTTTCAAGTGCCTCTCAGTTCTCCTTTGGCAGGTTACTGGGGGCTGAAGACCAAACTGCCTCATGCAAAGAAAGTTCTGCCATGTGCTACTTTCCAGGAACTGCCTTATGCTTTCCCTCTTAATAGAATGATAGTCTTTTACCTCAAAGAAATAATAAAGTCAATTCCCTAAACCTGGTCAAAATTTAGTGTTTTGCTTTAAACTTGCAAATCAAGAACAGCCGTTCTGCTTCCCTGATGGGAATCTTGCATGTGGCAATTGCCAAATCCAAAACCAGCCTTTGTGGGTGTAATTTGTGTTTTATATTAGAGGATGATTTCATTCTGTTCTGTGCCATCTTGCAGGCAGTGAGAATTCTGGCTTTTTGGCTTTGCTATTTCAAGCCTGTGTCTCCTTAAATTAAATGCCCTGTTTTGTTTTGTGAGTTCTTTTGAAGATGGAAGAATCTTGAACCTTGGCTAGTAACCTTTTCTTCCAAAATAGACGCTAATATGTAGTTTAAACTGTCCTTTTTCTTCTCAGCTGTTTGAATATCCCTCACCAAGCCATTTCTTGTCAGCTTTCCAGCCTAGGAAGGATTTCTCTGAATTTTCTGTACTGCTTAGTAACAGATAGGAGGATATTGATCTCTGCTCTTTCTTCCCTGTGCCACTGCCTTTGTGGGTGGGAGCAACCATGCTTTGTGTACGCAGCAAGCTGGGCTGGGCTGGCAGAGCTCTTTGAGCCTTACTTCTCTGCTCGTTCTGTTGCTGTGATTCCCAGGGAACTCCAATTTGGTCTATGCTGTTATCCGCAAGCGGAATGTCTTTCACCAGCTGGCCAACCTGCCCACGGACTCCCAGTCCATCCAGAAGGGGCTGCAGCGCAAGAAGAAAACCCCCGAACCCATTTCTCGCACCAACTCCCAGGACGGGGTCTCCATGGAAGGGTCACGTCCTGCTGCCCCTGCTGAACCAGGGACGCTGAAGACCAGTCTGGTGGCTACTCCAGGTGAGCTTTAGTTTACCTTTGGAACAGGAGAGAGGTTTGTTTTCTCTGTGAGATATGGTGTGGGCTCACCTTTTCACTGGGTGTGGAGAGATTAAGAGTTTACATTTGTGAATAACTTAACTGCCTTTCAGTCTTGAGTTTCAGATCAGTTGGCCCAAGCTGATCACAAACAAACTGCCTTCAGTTTCTGTCCTCTCAGACTTAGTGTGGCCATGACCATTTGTCCTAATCTTGACCTATTGCCTTAGGTTAACTCAATCCATGTGAACCTGTGTTCCTCCTCAGGGAGCATTTTTCTAGAGAAAAACTCCTTTGGGGTTGTGAAATCAAGGCTAAATCTTCCTTCTCCTGTTGAAAGGAGCGCTTTTCCGGTATCAGCAGAGACACAGGGTGTCAGTGCATAGTGGGGCAGAGAAGAACCCTTTGCTTTTAAACATACTTAATTAACCTGTGTTTCTGAGCTTTTCCTCTTTTGAACACAGGGATTGACAAGCTCACGGAGAAGTCCCAGGTGTCGGAGGATGGGACCATGCGTTCATTGGAGCCCGAGGCTTCCCAGCTGTCACCAGAGGGAAATCCACCCACAGCCCTGAGTGATGGGGAGCCCTGGAGTGGGGTAAGGTCAGACACTGGTGTGCAGGGAAGGTCGAGGTGTGAACAAAAGTGAGGGGTTAGAAGAAGAGGTCTGTTGGCCCCATTGAAGAAAGGCATTGCACTAAAGGCAGTGTGCACATGTGCAGGGTGCTGGGACACAACGTGGTTCAGAAGGGCTGTTGCATCATCTTGGGTGTTTCATGTTTGTGCTACGACACAAGAGCTGAGGCACTTGAGTGAACTTTCTCCAACGTGAAGACTCTGACAGAGCAGTGAGTGTAAAATTGCCTGGGGAGGCCATTGAACCTCCTGATCCTGAGGTTTTCAACTCAGGTTCTTACTGCTGCTTCTTTTTCCTCTCCCTTGGGATGGAGGACTCTACCAGAATCTTCTGTCTAGCTGGTGCTGTGAGCAGTGTGTTCCCATGAAGGCTGGGCTGAGGTGCTGCCCTCAGAGTGGCTTTGAATAAATTGGAATGTACAGAATTCCCAAATACCCCAGGACCAATTTTATTTACCCTTCCTGGCCTTGCCTGATACCAAGGCCCATGGCCAATGAGACATCTTAAGCACACAATTAATTATGTTGTCATTAAATGAGATCTTGACTGAGAACTTGCAGAAGAAAGGTTTTCTTCTTCTAGCAGCACATGAAACATAATCATGGGTCATTCCATCTGTGTCCAGCAGCTGGCTAGAGCTGTTCCCCAGCTGGAAAAGCACTGGCACAGCTCTACCCCAGGCTGGCTGTTTCTGGTTGTAAAGGTGATGAGTGAATGAGTCTGTGCATGTGGAGGAGGTGTAGGATGGCTCTTGGAAGGAAGTGCTGTGCCCATTTGTTTTGTAGAAAAGTCAGCTCTAGGCTGTAGCAGTGCATGGTCAGGGTGCATTGCTGAAGGAAAAAGCCTCTCTTCACCTTGGGCAGAGATCAACAGTGATTTTAGAGGGTTATTTCCTTCCTTCCCACCATGAGTGTGGAAAGCCAGGTTGAGTGTGTCATTCCTCAAGGAGCAAGAGTTGTTAGATAAGAATTGCTGAGAGCCTACCCTTGGAAAAATGCTCTTCAGGATATTCTAGGATGGACACCAAAAATCCCAGAGATACTCAGTAGACAGAGGCTGGAAAATCTGTGGCCTTCAGCTATTTAATCTCTGTGCCAAAAGAAATAAGTATGCCTGAACAGTCTCTTGTCAGTCCTGTTTTAACTCTGCCACTGTGGATCATTCCAGCAGAGTGTCAACAGTGGTGACTGGACCTGTGACCTTCCACAGGGCCCTCCAACTTCATCAAATATTGCCACTCACTGGGTCAGAGCACATGGGTTTGGTAAAAGAAGGTCTGGTGGTTTGACATGTTCTAGGGACAGGCTGAGCTGTCTTTCCCAGTAGCGGTCTAGAAAATCTGGGGAGAATATCAGCAGAAAATGGATTGTATTTCTTACTCTTAAGTGTGATTTACATTTGGTTTTTTTTTTTATTTGTTAAAAATAATGTTTATTGATAGGAGGCATCACATTCCCAGCGGGATCGAAGGCGTCTCTCTAGTGCATCCTCCAGTGGACAGTGGACTCCAACTCCTGACTGGGTAAGGGCATCTGAACAGAGGAAATCAATAATGAGGAAGGGTTGTGGCAGAAATGCCTCACAACCCCTACCCCTTCCCCTGCCATCAGAGACTCAAGCAGCATTTCCTCACAGGTGCTTGAGGTCAAAGCTCCAGAACTTTAATTTACTGACATCTGCAAAGAAATGATTTGTTTTACCTCTTTCAAACCAATGCCCCACTGGTCTCATTGGGTGCCTCATAATTCTAGTGCTCCAGGATTTACTGTACTGCTCCTGTGCATTCAGTTCACCCACCAGCTTTGTGATCTTTGTAAACTTCATTTGTTGCAGAGATTGTGGAGACAGCTGTAAAAGCCTGCTAATGTAGTGCGCTGATGTCCCTGTTGCTTTCCTACCTACAGGTGATGTCTTGGAAGTCAAAGCTTCCCCTGCAGACAATCATGCGGCTCTTACAGGTGCTGGTCCCTCAGGTGGAGAAGATCTGCATTGACAAGTAAGGAGATTTTTGGAGAGGAAGGGCTGTGTGGTGTTTTAAGGAGCAATATGATGTTGGCAGAGTTTGAATTTGGAGGGCTCGTAAGAGAAACCTTGTCAAGTTTAATTGAAAGCATCCTGGGCTCAGCAGAGTTGTTACTTTCCGTGCCAAACATCTTGTTTGTCTGATCCCTTCTCCACTCTGTTTACAGAGGGGAGCAGGAGTGTTCACTTTGGCTATGGCTCAGTGTCTGCGTTTGTTTAGGCTGACCCTTTGTGCTGCAGCAGTTTTGGAGATGTCTGTGGGACATGCTAAGGATGTTCCTGGTCTGTGTCTTGGCAGGGGTCTCACAGATGAGTCAGAGATCCTCAAGTTCCTGCAGCATGGCACCTTGGTGGGGCTGCTGCCGGTGCCTCACCCCATCCTCATCCGCAAGTACCAGGCAAACTCGGGCACTGCCATGTGGTTCCGCACCTACATGTGGGGAGTTATTTATTTAAGGTAAACCAGCTGGCTGCAGCCTGACTTGGTCTTTTCCAAAGTTTTGGGAGGCCTATAGAGAGAATTGCGTGTGCTCAGCCAGCCCTGGGTTATCTCATATTTACAGGATAGAAAGATGTTGTTCCCTTGGAAGAGACTGGGGTGAATCAGCTGCTCCAAAACTTTGAGTGGGTGACATGAACGGGGTTGTTCTGGGAGTGCTGCTTGTTTGGGAACTGGCAGCAGCAGGGAATAGAAAAGCTGCCCAGAGGGTCTGGTGCAGAGATTTCATGCAAAGCTCTGGCTTTGTGGGATCTTGTAGATACTGTCATCCCTGTAAGGTGCATTGTCTCTCAGCCAGTGATCTCCTTTTATGCAAAGTTGAAGGCACACTGTGCAGCCAGCTCCTGTAACCTTGGCTGTGAGATTGGAATTCCGTGTACCTGGCCACGGGGAGTAAAGTGGCTCTTGTCTTTCTCCCTCAGGAATGTGGATCCCCCGATCTGGTATGACACAGATGTGAAGCTGTTTGAAATTCAACGGGTCTAAAGAGAGCACTTACCTCTACTGAGAGGAATACACTGGATCTAAGGACTGCGGTGTGCTGCTTCATCACAACTATTCCTGCATTTCACGTCCAGCTGAGAGACCAAAAGGACAATCACTTCATTTACCTCCCTGTCATTTAAAGCTTTAATCGGGACCTGCTTGGACATCCCTCCCCCCAGTTCATGTCTCTTCCCTCACCCTTCACCATGAACCTTGAGTTAAAGATATCTAAGGGATTGTCCATTGTTGTGGTTGCACTAGAAATCAGACTGTTCTTAGCTCCTCTGTTACTCTTTTGCTTCTGGATGTGGTTTGATAACCAATATGACCCTGTCCTTGCCCTGGTCAGAGTCAGCATTTAATTGAAAAAGACTAGCTGTACATTGGGTGCAAGGGAGAAGCTGCTATTCCTGCAGGAGACAGGGTTTGGAAACTGCAGTTACTTCCGTGTAGCTCCATAAAGTTTCCAGGGCATCCCTTCTGGCTGCAGGTGTCTCTCTGGTGTCTCAGTTGCATATAGGGAAGTCTTTCCCACCTAAATGAAAGGAGAAGATGTTGAAGGAAAACTTTGTGTCTCGGTTCTGAATCTCTCTAGTCCTTTCCTGGAAAGATGCTTGAGAAGTTTTGTTGGTGTGGCTCAGAAGTTTTTCCTTGGCTTCCAGGCCCAGCAGCCTGTCCTTCATGGTGGGCTGTTGCAAAGGAGCCTGTCTCACTTTTGAAAGCCCTGTTTAATCTGTGTGAGCACACAAGGAGGAAGGGATTGGCTCAGTGAGAGCAAGGAGAAGAGACCTGACTGTTAAATTCTTTTAAGTCTTCTCCCACTGGCTGAAAGGACACAGTCACCTGGGTTTGAAAGGAACCACATCCTTCCATCTTTGCCTGGCAGGCTGATGCAATGCGGGGAGCAAAAGGGCCTTTTGCACACTACCGTTAAGGCAAGGGTTTGAGGGAGGCACTCAGGGAAGTTGTAGGAGGAATTTGGAAGTTGTAGGAGGAAAAGCATCTCCATGTCAGTAGGGAGTAGAGACTGCTGAGGCAAAGTTTAATTCTTCAGGGCATTTTGCTATTGACCAAGTTATTGAGTCTTGAATGTATTGGGTCCCAAGCACGTGTAAAATCTGGGAAGCCAGAATGGGAACTGGTGGGAGATCCGCTGTTGCTGGCTTGGTTCAGCATCGTGGGGTTACACATTGGTAAGTGGAGACGCCCTGAGGTTTGAGTCAAATTTTATGTTCTGCTGGGAGGGGCTGTTGTCTTAGACCCACGTGGTCTTTAGACAATGAAATGTGAGGGGTCCTGTCATGAACTGAGACCTTTCCCTCTCCAGCAAAGCATAGTCCTTGGTGCTCTTTTATTCAGGCTCTTGGGAGGATTGCTGGCCATGAGCTGTTTGCCACAGGTTAGACCACAGGTCTGTCACATTAAAGTACAGGGACAGTGTGACACAAGTCTGTGACTTGTAACCCTGGCCTAAGCTTTGCAGCTGCAGTGATAACAGCATGACCATCCTCTCCCAGAGAGCTGCTCCAGTGTGCTGCTGGCTCCCACTGGCCTGTAGTCAGGTGGTTTCCTTCTCTGGGCACTGAAAGAGGATAGAGTCCCAGGCCAGTAGAAAGTGAAATAAAACTGGAATGGTTTTCTGAAGGATAAGAAATGCGTGAAATAGAGAGAGGTTATTCCCCCACCTGCCTCCCATCTCTAACCCACTTTGCCACCCAGCACTACTCCCATCCTGACCCCACCTCTGTTGGTGTAAACAGGGTGAGGGCTCTGTTTCACCTGGAGAATCTCTCATGTATAAGAATGTGATTTGGTGGGGCCAGACTCTGATTGTATGGCACTCGCACCTCACAGCTGGAACGGGGCCTCCCGTGTCCCACGTGCTTTGCCTCTTCCCTCCCATGGATCTGCTGGTTCTCACAATCTCTTCCGTCCTCTCTTTTCTGCTTTGTTTCTTTGTGAGTTCCTCTGGAAGCCTTTTTGTTTGTTTCTTGGTGTTTGGAGTCTGATCCTTGTTCTGTGGAAATCAACTTGCACTGTAAACTCTTTGCTTACTTACGGAGAGAAAGATAAAGATTAACTGAAACATGCACTTGGGTCCTTTTTATTTTTTCTTCCCCAGAGAGAAGTTTATAATCTTGTTTGTCTTACATTGAGGTGATTTGTGCCACTGGGGGACCACAGGCTGGCTTCCTCTGCAGTGGTAATTTTATTTATAATCAGAAATTAAGATTTGACTCTGGAAAATGAGCCTGAATTGTGTGGGTTTGGCTGTTTCTATGTTTATAGCATCATCAAAGATCAAACCAGGATCAAGTCTCCTGAGTTAGTGAACCATGTGCTAAAACCTTTGTGCAGTTGAGACCTGTAAAACAGGCACCCTGGCCCTGGGGGCTGTTAGGAAAGGGCATGGAGGGCCTTGACTGTTTATCTGATCTGTGTGGCTGTAGGTGAGAGTTGGAGCTGGTGGGCTTCATTCCTGTCCATGCTGATCATGTCTTCAGTCATGTATTTAGTGTTCATTCCAAAGTCACCTGCTCTGTGAAAGCTCAGTAACTTAAACCAGTGTTTTATCCATTAAACTGGATAAAATCCAGGTCATGGTTTGCCCATGAAGTGTCATCCTTCCTTGTCCCCAGGCTGTCAATCACTGGGAAGAATGTTTGAGGTCAGACCTTAGCATGTATGTCCTGTGGATCCTGTGGTACAAACACTGACATGAGAATAATAATTAACTTTATTGGAGCCTAATTTATCCAGCTGTTATTTCTCATTACATATTTCTGTTGACATGGGCCCAAATACAAACACTGATTGGGCAAAGTTCATGCTCATGAAATCAGTCTCACTTAGAGTTTCACAGAAAGGTGCTATCACTGCCTCAATGCTGAATCCTCACTGTTACTGTCTTGGGAGAGTTTGCTTTTCTACGGAATCACAAAAAAAACCCCAGAAATAGGCTCTAATCCTAAACCCACACTGATCCTGGGGTTGATTTACAGAGGAACAGAAGCAATACTGAGAATGCCTTTTGTACCATGCTTGGGTAAGGGTCATGACAGATTTTGATTGATTATAGAGCAGGCCTGCTCTTAAATCTCACAGAATCCCAGAATGGTTTGGATTGGAAGGGACCATAAAGCTCATCTGCCATGGGCAGGAATTCCTTCCCCTAGGCCAGGTTGCTGAGAGCCCCATCCAACCTCGGAATGCAAGAGCGGTTTAAGTGAGTTGACTTTGAGCCCGTTGAGTGCAGAGCAGACCCAGAGATTTCACAAGACACAGGTGAAAATTCAATCTCTTTATTTCCATTCATCAGGCTCTGGATTTGGGACCACAGTCACAAAGCCCCTTGCTCTCCCACGTGCCTTCAAAGCAGGCATGCCTATGGAGCACATCCTAGCAGGTCTTTGATGCAGGCACCTCGCTCTGCAGCTGCCTTCCCTTGTGCATGGTGACCTCGAGAAAGGTTTGTGGATGTGCAAGGCAGCAGCAAGGGCCAAAGTGTTGGGGTGGGGAGGGATTCACAGTGGATGTGGCAGTGGCTTGCTCTTGAACTAGCCCTGTGTGCAAGGATGGGACCGTGGCTAGTCCACACCAGTGATAACATCATCTGTGGTGAGTAAAGATCACCCACAGTGCTTCCCTAGTGATTCCCACTTGAGGCTCTGGGAGTGCCTGTAGGGAGAAGTAGTGTTTATTCTCAGTAAGGCAAGGTCATGTTATAGCTTTTATTTTTTGATTGCTTTTGATTTTCTGAACTGGTGCAGGCCAGTCTTTGTTGCTTTTGCTAAAGGCTGCTCTTGCATTCTTTTATCTGGAAGATCTCAACAGGTGTGGGTAAAGTCCCACTTGCTGCCAAACAGCATCCACTGGTAGACTTGTGACTGCATGCATGGTTCCTGAGAGCAGTGAGAGTTTGTTTATGGGCTTTGAGTCTATTCTCTATGGTGGAAAAGGATAATATGAAACAACCTCTTCCGAAACTCACGGTAATGTACAAGGAGAAGTCCAAGCAGAAGCCGGAGGGGAAATATCTTAGAAGCTTCCACGTGCATATCTGCTGCTTACTGCATCTTTGTTCAGCATCACATGTTCTCCCCAGCCCCTGGGGTGGGGGTCCAGCTTGGCTCAGGCTGTGACATAGACCTCCAGGAGCCCCCCGACCGAGTGCATGCGGTAGAACACACCCAAGGGGAGCCCGAAGTTCACGATCACAAACCAGGTGGAGTAGCCGTAAAATGACCTTTCCATTCCATTCTCGAAGACAGGGTGTGCCCCAAATGTGGGCATGACCCACAGCTGGAGAGATGTGAGGGAAAGAAACACAAGTGAGAGGATGACAAACTGTCCTCTACCTGCACCCTAATCTCAGCACTGGCTCAAGTGGTTGTAGGAATATTTCAGGAGTATCATAGTAGTCTCCTTGCCAGGAAGGAGAAGGAAAATCCCATAGTTATGCTGTTGACTCCTTGCTATAATTCAAATCATGTTGAAACCTTGGAAACCTAATGACAGCCCCATTCTGCCCCAGCCTGCTTCATCTTTGTACGGGCTTTCACTGTTTCCTTGGGCAATGTGTTTTCACTGGATTAAGGCTGCAGGGTTGACTCAAGATCCCAGACCACAGTGTACTTTATTGGGTGAGTTTCAAACCTGGAGACTCATATTTACAGAGGCTTAATGCTGGTGCCTCACATTTCTCCACCTTTCTCATGAAACACCCTTAATGAGCCTAATGGGGGTTTTTTCAGAGGCTAAAATCTTGGCAAGTAAGGATTTATCAGCTGTCTGCACCCATGAAATCCAGTAATATTTGACTCTGAGGGTGAAAGAGAGACTTCCTAATTATGAGAGTGGGGTATTAACAGCAAAACCGGTCTTGACTTGCCTCACCAGTAGGTTGAAACTTGGTGGGCAAAGGTTTTTTGTCTGGAATGCAAGAGAAAGACAAGGAGATCACATCTGTGTCACAGGTCACTGTGGCACAGCCGACCTGTGATGGAGCAGAGAGCACAATACTTACTATGATGTTGCACAAAACCAAGAAGAACGAGATCTCCCTCAATACTCTTCTCTTCCAGCTCAGGTGAGAGTAGGTATGGATATAGGACAGGGAAGCTTTCCGGATCTCCTGTCCCAGCTCCAGCACGCTCACTCGTCTCTGGCTGTAGGCTTCACCATTCTGCTCTTTAGTGTCTTCCTCTTTGCCAGGAGGTGGCTGGCTGTGCTCCTGTTTGCTGCTCAGCGTGGTCTCCTCTTCCCCAGGCAGCTCTGCAGCCACTGTGTGCTGCCCGGCGTGTCTGGCGTGTTTGGCCTCAGTCGCTGCTACAACGCGCCGCCGATGGAGCCCGTCAATGACAAAAACATTTTGGCTGATGTTCTGAAAGATGAGGAGGATAGAGTAGGACAGGATGAGACTGTTCAGCAGGTCCCTGGGGTCAGTGGCCACCAGGGCCACAATGGAGAAGTAGGACATGCCGATTTGGCCGAGGGCTGCCCCCATCAGCAGGACCACGTCCAGGCTGCGGGTTGGGTTCTTCAGCGTGTCCAGCTCTTTTTTTTCCAAGGCGTGGATGATTGTCCCGATCACAGCGCCCACACTCATCAGGGGCAGGAGCACAATGTAGTAGGAATAATAGATCACAAAAACCTGTTGGCTGGGGGCCAAGCTGGTGGCCTGGATCTGATATATCATGAAGACACAGGCCCCGATGATTACAGCAGCGGTGCCCAGCAGTGGCCCAAAGACCACCCCCTGGAGCTTGAATTTGGGCTTGGTGTGCAGGACATGGTGGTGGCTGATGCGTCTCCCCACGTTCTTCCACATGACGTAGAGCACGGAGCAGCAGACTAGGCAGTACTCGGTGTTGAAGGGGTAGAGCAGGATGTAGCCCTTCTGGAAGACTTTGCAGATGGTTGTGTTTGGGCATGTGCACAAGGTAGTCTCGTTGCCTGGAGCAGGAGAAGAGGAAGGTGACAATTAAGAGGGAGATGGCCTGGATTTCACGGCTGTCTTTGGGAGTTTCTTGTGTGCAGGCACAACATGTGTGTCATGTATTGGAAGCAGGGATCAGCAGGAAGTTAAATGGCTGCTGCTCAGTCCTAGAGGATGTGAGGATTCAGAATAACACAATTTAGCAAATGTCTTTTCCCATCCATGGTCAGCATGGATGAGAGACACCTCTTCCTTCACAGCAAAGCCTTCTCTATCTCTACCCCTGGAATATTAGATTCCCCTTTTCTTCCTCTATATCCTCAGAAAGAAGAGCACAGCAATTACACGAGCCTCTTCTAGTCTGGCAATCTTGTGCTTGCAGTTAATAGGTAAAAATGAGCAAAAATGCTAATTTATGGTGGGCTTTTCCTTTCCTAGCCCTCAGTTTCAGGGTTTCATAGCAGATCCCCTCCCTCCAGGTGAAGATGTTCTCCCCTTGCAGCCCATTTCCTCGAGACAGCCTCCAATAATAGGAAAGTTGCAGCATTTGGGGGAACTGCAGCTATCTGAATCACTGAGACCCAGAGGCTCCTCAGAGAAGTGCACCAGCCCCAAGCCCTACAGAGTTCAGAAAGGGTTTGGACAATACTCTGGGACACATGGTAGAATTCTTGGGGATGGTCTTGTACAGGGCCAAGAACTGGACTTAATGATCCTTGTGGGTCCCTTCCAACTCAGCATATCCTGTGATTCTGTGAAATGCTGTTTCCCTAGAAGTCACCTGTGTCAGCCTAACACCAATGGGGATGTGAAGAAGGAGCCTTGCCTGAAAATCGCCGCTCCACCTCGCGCAGCTGAGACTCAATCTCCACGTGCAGGGTATCATTGGTCACGGCCAGGAGCCAGAGGAGCAGGTTGGTGGCTATGGTCAGCATCAGCCCACACCTGGGAGGAGACACAGGACTTGTACAATGTGTGGAGATGGTTCATGGCCAGTGTGTCCTTCCCCTCTTGCTGGCCCACGCACAGATTTGAGCACACACGGGGTGTTTGTGCCTGCTCTGCCTGAGGCCCATGGGGCGTGGCTTTGCACAAACACAGCTGAGCACATTCCCACTTGCCATTTGCAAAGGAGCAGGACAGGCAGTGCCTGGTGAGACTGACCTAAGCTGAGACATCTCCCAGAGATAGGAATGGGGAGACTACCCTCTCTCATCCTCCAGTCTGTGAGCTGGTCCCTGACACAGGCAGCAGGAAGATGTTTGGGAGGAAGGAACAAGCTTTGCAGCAGTCCAAGGCACAAAGGAAAACTGAAGGGAGCTGGTGAGCCCAGGTCAGTGGAGGGAGGATGGGTCTGAACAAGGCATAGCTTGGTTCTTGTGTGACCCAGAATACAGGGTCTGTGTAGGAGCAGATAACCACAGTTCTAGCAGGAATCATAACTGACATCACAGGCAGAAAGGAAAAGTGTCTTTAGACCAGTAAAAGGCACCAGTAGAGCAATCTCCTCCTTTTTTTACCTGGTGAAGTTGTGCTGGACTTGAATGCAGTCCTTAGAGTGATGCCACAGAAAGTAAGCCTGCAAGTGGAGAACAATAACAGCGTGAGCAGGGTGAAGTTGGCAGCTGGCTGCACACGTGGTGGAAAGGGACAGGTATGTAGGTGCTGGGTGGGTTCGGTCGGGACGGAGACGGAGAGATCTCTATAGGCAGGTCTTGGGACACAGTCGGTTTATTGTAAAGGCGTGGGTATAGGGGCACTGCTCAGAGCTGCCAGACTCAGCTCTGAGCAGGCCCAAGAGAGTAAGCAGGTGAGAGAGAGAGAGAGTGTAAGAGCAAGAGTAAGAGCAAGAGTAGAAGTGGAAGAGAGAATGTCTGAAGTCCTGGTTACAATACAATAAATCATCTTCTGTACTGAATATTCTAATTGTCACTAACCAATCTAATACAAGATACAAATCCTATAGCATTTACATACAGCCTATAAGAGTTCTTATATTACCATAGAGTGTTACATCTTAACTTCTAAAAACTACTCTTTGGACCCCTTCTGCTGAGCTAGTAGGGTCTGCTCTGACCCTTGGACCTGTTTGCAAGCAGAGGGTATTGTTCCATCAAGAGGGGATTACTTCAGTGGCCATACCATTGTTTTCTAGTTGTTCAGTAACTAAGACCTGGTATTTCAAAAGTGGCTTTCATTTCGATGTCGCCTGTAGTTTTCATACTCCCAAAATCTTTTGTCAGGCAATCATATTTACAAGGTTTTCCTGTTTCATCTTCCCCAACACAGGTAGACAAGAAGGTACAGGTCCAAAGCAGGAGCAGGCCTGCCTCTGTGCAAGGGTGCAAGGACATGTGTGCACCTGCTGAGGCAGGTGCTGGCATCCTTGGGTAAGGGCAGCTTTTATGTGTGACTGCACTGAATGCACATCCTGGAGCTCTGTGTTCCTCTGTCCTGTCCATGTGGGCATTTGCTGCTGAGGTGGGAATTAGTTTACTTTTCAAATATGGCTTTGGGTCTGTAAAGAAGAGGGCTGGTGTTGAATTACAAGGTAAAAATGGTGTGAGATATCTTTGTGTACGAAGGATTTTGTTGGGCGGATGGATTGGCAAATACAAAGAGGGGCTGAGGCTCAGACTGGTGCAAAGACATCTCTGGCAAAACCTGAAAATTTCTTCTCCTCTCTCCTTACTTTGCTTCAAATCAAATTCCTCTGGATTCTATGGTATATCATATGAACACAGTCCTAGCAGGAATCTTAGCAGACATCACAGGCAGAAAGGAGAAGTTTCTTTAGACCAGTAGAAGGCACCTTTTCTCCTCTTTTTTTTACCTGTGCTGGACTTGAATGCAGTCCTTACAGTGATGCCACAGAAAGTAAGCCTGATTTCTAGGGTAATTTTTAATCTTTCTCCCCTGTCTCTCAACGTGGCACACAGGGAGTGCAAGCAGCATTTGAAGTGGCCTGTGATGCTTTAATGCCTTCAATGCTCAGGAGAATGCCCCATGTTCACTCACTTTCCCACATCTCCCAGCTTCCCCCCAACCCTGGGGCTCCCAGGAATGGGACAGAGAGAATAAAAAAGCTTCCAGAAGGGTAACGTGCAGTACCTGGGTGCAAATAAAAAGGATTCCAATGCTGGGGAACACAATTTCCACCCTGGATTTGCACTGGACGAGGATTGTGCTGTAGCCAATGTGAAACACATTCAGGAGGATGCTGCACGTGCCAAACAGCAGCACTGACCCTGGACAAACAGCAAAGCACCAGTAAATAAACACAGACACGTCTGTGGAGCATCCGAGCTTGGCTGGGGACAGGAGGTGTTGTGCTTCTTGGATTTGTGTGGATCTGGCAGTCTTTCTCCTGGAATTCTCATAATTTTAGGAGAAGAGGACAAAGAAGAGCTTTATTCCTGAACCTGATTGTGTGCTTTGACTGGTTAAAGGTGTTAAGAAAACGCAGGATATTTTCTTGTGCTTGGATACAAGGTGGGAATGGGGTTTTTGGGCTTTTCTGTGCAATGTGGAATGACAGGAGTAAGTTAAGGGTGGGTGATGCTTTCTGCCTTGTGGAAGAAACCTGAGATGAACACAGGTCAGCTAAGGCTTGTAGCAGCCCCATCTGCAGGAGCTGGGACCCTTTGATTGTTTCTCCCTTTTGCCTTGGACATGTCTCTACAGCTCTCAGGTACCTTGCAGCTTCCTTCAATTGATTCTCCCTGCTTAGTTAACATGACAGTGCCTAATTAAAAACTCCATAATAGACCAGAGGCAGGGCTGCTGGGAGAAGGGTAATTTCTCAAAGTGGGGCAAATACTGAAGGGAAAATCTCCCCGGAAAGCCTGGGTGTCACTGGGATGTGACTCACTGGGTAAGAATCCTTCCCTGGCAACGAGGCTGCAGTGATGTTAAACAAGGATGACGGTGACGTAGGACCACTGGTGCTCTTGGAGAGTAAACACAGTGATTCTCCTCTCACTTTTCAAGGTGCTCCTGCCTAAAACATTTCCTATGTCTTTCCCATGGTGCTCAGTTGCTGGCCTGGAAGTGGGTTATGCCTGGATTGCTCTTTGTGAAGGGACCAGAGAGTGAAGTTGGACTGGAGGCTGACGGGAAGCTGAGTTTCAGGCTCTCCTGGCTGCTCTGGTTCCTCTCTGTGGTACCCACTGTGCCCATCAGCCTGACAGGAACTGGGAGATTCCCGTGCCCTAGCTGCATATCCTATGGCTTCTAGCTCTTCTAGTAACAGGGGAAGAATTTCTTTGCCTTCCAAGCCTTTGGAAGAAGGCATGAGAGAAGAAATAAAAGCAGAACTTACCCCTAATCCAGATGGCTCCGGCGTGGGAGTCCCGGTAGAGCACTGCGTGTGGCTGCCGGCTGGTGCCCAGCAGGTAGTAAATAATCCAGAACAGGCACAAGACCTTGAGGATGGAAAGCAGGATCCAGACGTCTGCCAGAGTGATGGCCACCTGGTTGAAGATCATGCTGCTGATGAAGGCACTGCCCAGAAACACCACGTTCATGGCCAGCAGCCCCGAGAAGAGCTGCCCAGCCTTCTGAGCTTGCCGGTCCCTCTGCTGCACCGAAGAGCAGTGACGGTACAGCCAGAACTTCTCATAGTGGATCTTGGAGGTGTCTGTTGGGGCTGATGCTGACCTGCTCTTGCAGTGATGGCAGGGCCTGGAGACTTTCTTGTCAGACATGGCTCATCTGCCTGGGAGTCACTTGCTGCACTGAAAAGAGGGGAGGTTTAAAAGGGGGATGTGCTGAGATGGGAGGCTGTGTGCTCTGCTGTGAAGACCACTTATGTGGTGACTTCCCTTCCTTGCTTTGCAGCTTCCCCTTCCTTCTCCAGAAGCTGGATGAAGGGGAAAAGGAGATTGGTTTTTAGCCCAGGTTAGGCATTAAAAATTTCCCAGTGGACAGAGTCATTGCAGGGCACTGGGGAAAGGCCCTTCTGCCAAAACCTGTCCAGAGACACCAGCATTAAAGTGGGTGTTTGATGTCTCTGCCCTGCCCCACCAGTACTTGGAGCTGCTGGGACCAGAGGTGCTCAAACAGTTCCCACCCTCACCTTTCACAGCTTCTCCAGCCCTGGGTTCAGGTTTTCTCCTTTCCCTTTGTTGCCGTAAGGATTAGGTGGAAATGAAGAGCAAGCTCAGACCTGCTCTGAAATTCAGAGCTGTTTGATTTTCAGTTGATGGGTCCAACCTCTTCCTTTTGTTTTTGGGCTCTGAAAGTTGCAGGTTCCTTGAACGGTCACACAAATTGTGGGAGAGCTGGAGAGAATAAACAAAGGGTCTGTAAAGTTTGGAATAAGCTGCCCACCACCCAGGTGGGCTGAGACTGGGACACAATTAATACCTGTTTTTCTTTCTTTTTCTTCTTGTAGCACAAGGCTGTGAGGACACTGACACAGAGGAGCTGGAGAGGGATGGGCCCAGGCAGACATTCAGAGCCTGGGAGTGCTTCCATCCAGCTTTTGGTAAAATTTTGGTAGGACTATATTGCTCTTGAGAGTGAAATACTGCTCACATAAAGCAATCAGGCAAGATCAGCCTCTCTATAGATTTGGTACATGGAAAGATGCTTTCATTCCAGTGAGTGGCTCTGGCTGTAGTGAAGGGTGGCTGGAGTGAAAAAAAAGCCCCCTGAGATGTGCTTGGGGTGGAGGGGAACCTTAAACATTCTGTGATAGGTAGTCTTGGGGAGAAATTGTTTGAGGAGGGATGGAAATTTAGTGTTTCCCTTTTGTTTTGCATGTGCACAGAGGTGCTCAGTCTGCCCTTGCCCCTGGGACTCTGAGGTGAGCTGATCCTCTGGGTTTTGTGGCTGGCAGCAGGGATTCAGCATTTCTCTCTGAGTTGGTGAGTTTAGAGGGTCCATTAGGAGAGGATGGACCTCTCCATGGAAGGAGAAGATTAATTCGTGTGTCCCAGGATGAGCCCCCAAGCCCTGAGTTTCTTGGCACTTCTCTTACTGGAGATTGATCCTAGAATCTTCCCCATTTGTCTCCAAAATGCTCCTAACTTAATAGCAGAGGAGCAAACTCCCTCCCCTCTTCTAGGGCCATAATTCCTCTGCTCCAAAGTGGGCTTAGAGACCATAAAATCAGCAGGAAGCCCATTCAGGCTGCACCAGGAGGTACCCAAGTGCCCAGCCAGGGCTGCACACAGAGGCACCCAAGCCTTTGACCCCGTAGCTGTGCTGTGGGGACCACAGCCCTTACCTGTCTGCAGCCTCCTGCTGCCTGAGGAGCTGGCACAGCCTCGGATATGGCCGATCTTAAACCAGTGGTTGGAATGCCACCAGGATGCACGGGAGATCCTGACAGCCCAAGGTGCAGACAGGAGCCGTCAGGGCCGCTCCTCACTAAATGCAGCCTCTGCTCCCAGCCCATTGATTTATTTTCTTTCCACCTTGTTTACTTTGTGTCTATTATTGCCATTACATTAATTACTCAGTGGGAAGCTCTCAGATCTGCCGTGGGCAGCCAATGGGGAGCTGCTCCTTTATGCACCTGCTGGGTTGCCCCACGCCAATGGGCTCAGCGCAGGATGTGCCAACTGGTAAAACCACAAGCGGTGGTGACTAATTTGTGCCATGGCTCAGGCAGGTGTAGAGCTAATCTCCTGGCACAGGCTTGTGCTGGGAGTGCTTACCCACATTGCCTTGGCCAAATCCACTTGAGTTCCCCACTCCCTTGTTTTTAGGTAGATCCTAAGATTTTTTTTCTCACATGTATCACTTCTTTGTGCTTTTATCCAGGGCACAAATCTGACCCAAAAGGTAAAGCTTGCAGTCCACCCCTGCACTGGTGCAGGAATGACACCAGTTTGATGCCTTTTTGGCAGAAAGGTGCTGGTTTTGGGGGTGATAACTACAACCTACTAATGCTGACCTCAGAGTGAGACCCACAGGTGCCAACCCCACAGGGGTCAGGGATGCTTTAGGTCCAAGCTGTGCTGTTCTTGACCCTTGTCCTTTTGCAGGGCAAACTGATTCTGCCTTGGGACTCTGTGGTGAGATAATGGCCCAGGTTTTGTGGCTGGCAGCAGGGATTCAGCATTTCTGAGTTGGTGAGTTTAGGGGGTCCATCAGGAGAGGATGGACCGACCTCTCCTTGGAACGAGAGGACTTACTTGCGTGTCCCAGGATGAACCCCCAAGCCCCAAGGTCCTTACAGCTGGCAAACATGTGAGCTGGGAGTTCAGAGCCATGAAATAATTCCCAAGAAACTGATTAGGGGTAGGAGTGGGTGGGGGAGCAGAGGTTATCATGTGTGGGGCTGTGACGAAAGGGATGGAAAACAAGAGCGAAAGGGGCCCATTTCTCCTGGGTGAGAGCACCGGGTGTGTGCTGGTGCAGCCATTGTTTGATGTCTGCCAGCAAAAGGGTCATGTTTAATGTCTGACCAACCCCTTGCACTGCTGTGGTGGAGCCCAGGTGCTCCAGTCTGGGCAGATGCTCAAGAATACCCATGGCTGGATTTGTTCTGCCTTCCCCCAAAGCATCAGCGTCTCCAGCCTGTCTGGACAACCTGCTTGGATGTCCTTGCTCCTTTCTTTCATGTTTTGAGATCCCCTGAGTGCAATTGAGCTCTTTCAGGGGCCTCATTCTTTTCCAGACTCTGTTCCAGAGATCAGCAGGGAACTGGAATATTCCAAGAGCCATTTGGTGGCCTCTTTGTTGGCCAAAGCCAGCTATTTCTGTGCAAGGCATTAACAAACCTGCTGTTTTTCAGTGCTATGATCCTAAATTGGAGTGGCCATACAGAAGTGGGAAATGGAGGCCATGAGTCAGAATGTATCCTAAAGTTTGGCTGAAACTGGGGATTTCTCCTTCAAAGATGGACCTGAAATAAAATGTCGGTGCCTGCTGTGCTCCACTAGTTTTGTCAATGGGATTGTGCATCTGTGTTGCAAAGATGAGGCCTCCTTTCTAATCTGACTTGCCCTGTCTTGGCTTTGGAGCTGAAATTGAACCCAGAGGAGTTGTAAAACCCTGGGAAACTGGTTAATCCTCCTTATTTGGTCCTTGATTTGAAGAAGAACAGGTGTTTTACTGGCATGTATTGACACAAGTTTAACTAAGTCATTAAGTAAGCAAGTGTGCAGGAGAGGGGCCGGGAAAAGAGGTGAGTCCAGCTCACTGGTTCCATCACAGAACTCATTGCCCTGGAGAAGCTGCCTTTACTCAGAGGTTGGGAGAAAGCTGGTAAATGTCAGGAGCCATGTTTACCCCTCTGCTATCAGCAGACTGCTTATTAATGGTGCTATCTGTGCACTTAGCTGTAATAACAGCCAGGCCAGGCCCAGCAGCTCTGTAAACAGGGCCTGGGAGGAAGGAGGTCCGTGCCCAGCCGCTGTGTTTGTCCAAAGGCCACCTGAGGAATGCCAGGCTCCTCACATCTCCCCGGCCTGCCCACGCCCTTCCTTTGGCACTGATAACCGAGGCGGTGACATCTCCTTGGGGCTGGGAGCGAGAGGCTTCTGGGGTGACTGCAAAGAGCAGCTTCATCCAATGTGGGTGAGGGTGAGCTGTGCTGCACTGCCTCGCTGCCTCCCTCTTCCCCTCTGATGGGCTCTGGGGGTATGACCTGGCTCCACTTACGAGTGTGTCTCTATCTTCCCTGCTGCCTCTTGGTACCTTTTGACCTCCTGCCAGCACTGAGTTGCTCCTCAATGCTAAGGACCACTGGGAAGTGCCTCTGCTGCCACCACCTCCTGACCTGGTTCTCAGCACACCACTGGAGCCGATCCTGCTCACAAGGCACCTTGTGCTGCAATCCCATCCCTCATCGCCAGCCGTGTGACCTTCTCAATCCATCCACTTTCCATCTGCTGCACTGATAGATAATAATTAACTTGGATTTCTCCCATCTCAGGCACACCTCAGAGCAAATCACCCAGATAAATGGTGGTTTGTTTTGGGTTTTTTCCCCTAATAAAACAAATCTCGCCCTCAAATAACAGATGATTAAGAAGCAGAGGAGGGGACGCAAAACCCAGGTAGGGGTGGGGTGGTGCTTCAGGCCTGAGCCTGGCTATGGTCTTCCCTGCTCTTTTCTGAGCAGTGATTTCTGTCTCCTGCTCTTCATCTCTTCCTTCTCTTGCTGCTCTCCCTTGCTGGCTCTGGCACCATGTCCCTCAGGCCAGGGTCTGAACTGAGACCTTTTTAACACTCACACATTGTCCCAAGTCCTGGGACTGGAGCTCCTGAGCTCAACCAGTGCTGAGCTCCTAACCCTGCCATCCCCTGGGGAGTGATTTCTATTTGTGGGGATCCAAGTTCCACCAAACCCCTGCAGCACAGCAGATGCTCAGATCCCTGGGAGGCCAAGGTGGATTTTATACCAAAGTGGGGAAAACTGGAAGCCCCTGGCAAGACATGGTGAGGCCCAGGGCAGCCCTTTGCTTTCCCATAGCTCTTCATTTGCAGTGACTGCCATTTAAACAGCCATCCTGAAGCACATCTCTGTCCTGGTCCCCCATACCTGAATGGGGATGGGATCTCTGCTCCGTAAGGCTCTGGCAGGAGCAGTCAGCAGGATGCTGCTGATGGCCTTGGGGCCCAACCTCATCCTCTGCTCTGACACAGGCTCTCTGCTCACCCAGCTCCCGTGCCTCAGTTTCCCTCCTTCCAGGCATGGAAGATGGAGCTACCAGCAGTGTTTTTCTGCAGGGATCTGTCACAAAGATGTGTGTACAAAGGGCCAAGCGTGATCCCTTCATGTAACTCAGGTACTCTGTGTTTGTGGTGTCCTCCCCTCCCACCAAATCCACCATCAGGAAGATGCATCCCACTCTTTAACCGGGCTTGAGGAGCTGTGTCCCAGACCTGAGGGGGAAGGGGCACTGATGGAGCAGCCAGCAGCAGGCACCTGCATCACCTGCCAGAGGGGAATCCCAGGGAAAGGCATGGATCTGTGCACTTAGGAGATGGCAGTGCCACTCCAGAGTGTGCCTGGGTTTGGGTGACACACCTGGGAGACTGGGTGTGCCAAGGAGTTGCCCAGGGACATTTGGATGATTCTCCATCAGCCTTGGAGCACACCCCTTTGCACAGTAACTGACCATGAGCTGATACCTTCTAGTAGATGATTCTTGAACCTACAAGAGGGTTTACAGTGGAGTTTTCTTAGGGTTTGGATTTTTTTCCTTTTTTGGATTTGTGCTCCCTTTCCCTCTGGCAATACATATGCCCTCCTCTATGGATATACCCCTTTCTTGGTATATAGCTGGGGTTCACTGGGGTTTGTGGCTGGAGGGCAGAAGAAGAATTCAGCCCTTGGTTGGAAGCCCCTGCCATTCCTGTGCTTGCAGCCTGGAGATACCTCAGGTTAGCCAGGGAGCCTCTGCCATCCCCAGAGCATTTTGGTTTATCCCAACAGGACTGTGGTTGGATGTTGTGGTTCCAGCTGACCTACCACCCTGGAGTGGTTGATTTGGGATTATTGCCTGTATCAGTGCTGCTTGAGCTGTTGGGGGGTTCTCCTGACACCCACCCTGAGTTTATTTGGCCCCAGAAGTGCCCCTACAGTTGCTGTCCTGGAGAAAAGAGCAGTTCAAAATGTGCCCTGCTTGACCCAGTGCACCCATTGCTGGGAACCTGGGAGCAGGCACCACCAGCAAGAGCATGGAGGAGCAAACCTAGTGTGCCCCCTGGGAACAGACTGGGTGATTGAAAGTATTTTCTGCCCCTGCGTGTGCTCAGCAGCTTGGGCTCAAACAATGTGTGGGGCTGTACGTAGGACTGACGTCTGTGCACTGTTTGCGTCTCTTTTCTGACTTAATTTCAACTGCAGGAGCCACAGAATAATGAGGCTTTTGTTTTAGGAAAGGTAAGGTTTCTAGAGAAAGATTTTATCTTTACCAGAGCAATGGTAAAAATAGATCCAGGCCTTTGCAGGGTCGGTGGGGCTGGGGAGGACTCCCAGGCTGGTGAGGGGAAGGACTGACCCAACTAGAGATGCTGGATCAGTGCAGCCCTCTGAGGGCAGGGGAATCTGGGGTTTTCCCCATGTTCTACCCAGATCAGAGAAAGGCTGGCAGACAGGAACACTGGTGTCAGACCAGCCAGAGGCACTGGTCCCTGCTGGTTTGGTGATCTGGGCTTGGAGGGGAAGGTGGTTGGAAATGCGTCAGCCTGGCTGTGGGGTGGAAAATTGCATCACTCCATTTCAAGTACCATGATTTCCATTTATTATTTTTACTTTGGCAGATGCGCACACGTCCGTAGGAAAAGGCTTGATGATTTCTGCCACCTCTGCAGTGTTTGTTATTGGAACAATAAACCCTTTATTGGAATGGTTAAACCCTGATTTCTTGAGGATGCAGACAGAGCTCAGCTGTGCCAGTTTGACATGCACCCTCCTGTCCTGGCAGCGAGGGCTTTCTGAGGCTCTGCTTGGATGCTGGGTACAGCAGAAGGGCCCATTTCTACCTCCTGCAGCCCAGGACTCCTGCTCTGAAAGCCCCCTCAATCATTCAGTGGTTCATGGAGAGCTGCAGGCACCCAGAAACCTGAGTCAGGGCCCCAGGGCTCGGGTGCAGGGCTGTGCTCTAAGCCTCAAAGCACACACAGGCTTGAGGGTGCAGCACCAGCATCCTTCAGGACACTGCAGATCAAATTGGCCATGGCATTGCATTGATTTCTGTGTCATAGGGTCCCTTCAGGAGTTCAGTTACAGTGAAAATCAATAAATAACTTTGCATACAAAAATGTTCATATATTTAAAAAAAAATCATTATGTATTAAAAAAAAAAAAAGAAAAAAGAAAAAAAAGAAAAATCTCTTTATTATCCCCCAGACTGTATTGCCCACTGCCCACATCATCTTTATGATTCTTGAGCCCTGATTCAGGAAAGCTGAGAAAAAAGTGTGCTAGAGCAATCCCATATCAGGGCTAGCCCAGGACCACATGCACAGCTCTCCCTCCTTGGGAAGAGGAGGCTGCAGTGGTGCCTCCTTGGAGAGGAAGGCAGGGGCTGGCACAGGGAAGGGTCGAGAGGGCCCATACACACGGGCAATACAGAGCGGAAAGATTAAAACGGTTCCCAAAGCCTTTGGTGGTTACCAGTTTGTTTTTCACATCTCTGCAGGGGAGTGATTTCTGACTGGCCGTACCAGGAGATGAAGTGGTTTCCCTTTCTGTCCTTCCAGGCCTGTGTCAGCCCCTTGCACTCTCCAGCTCTCTGCGTGCAGGGAGGCTCCGACTGCCCAAGGGTGCTGAGGACCCTCTGGAGAGTCCATCGGTGGCATGGAGTGAACAGGCTTTACCAGGAAGGTGAGTCTCTGCATGAACCAAGGGTAATCACCATGTCCCGCCCTAGACACGTTCCTTTTTTTTAATCTGTTCTCTTTTAAGCTTTAAGAACTTCAGACACACACAGGCACACCCACACATAAGTAGCAAAAATAAAATCTGAACTATGTTTGGATGATCTTCACTGACAGTTCATAAACGCCCCAACACTGCAAGGGGACATGATTCAGGCAGTGCTGGGGACCCCTGGGGACTTCTGGGCAGCCTCCCAGCCCTGGGGTAGGAAGAAGGTGGATTGCTTAAGGAGGATCTCATCTTCCTTGCAAGGGAGCTCTTTAGGACATGATGTAGACCTCCAGCAAACTGGCCACAGCGTGCATTCGGTAGAAGATCCCAAAGGGCAGGCAAATGTCCACGATGGCCGGCCACATGGAATCGCCATAGAAGTTCAGTTCTGTGTCATTGTCAAACTGGGGCCGGGCACCGAACGCTGGCATGATCCAGAGCTGTGGGAGGAAACAGAACAGCACCACAGTGAGAAAGGTGTGTGGTACATCAGGGACCTGCCCAGGAAAGGAGCAACCTCCTAGGCCGTGGATTTTGAGAAGAGATGTGCTACCATGTCTCAAGAAAACCCAGACTTGACCCCAGATATTTGTCACTTTACATTCTTTCTTTAGGGGGTGAAGGGAATGGTTTAATGTAATTTATTGCTTTTAATAAGCTGTCCTACACATCCACTAATACACAATAAAAATACTGAAACTGATTCTTCTCTTGCCCCCACCTCTTGTGTCTGATATTCTGGTGATAAGTGACAGGTCTATTGATGTAGCCTGAAATGTCTTAACTTCAGGGCAGTTGCTCTTTTCTTTTTAGACAACAAGGGAATCACAACTCTGCATTTATAAATATAACTGATGCGCTTTCTGCACAGAAAGGACTGTTTTCCATAGGCCACATCCTTTCCTTCACAAACCCTTCTCCCTTGTGCTTGTACCCCTCTCCCTCCCCCACAAACTCTTCTCCCTGCATGTACTCACTATGATATTGCTCAGCAGCAGGAACATGGAGATCTCCCTCAAGAACTTCCTCCTCCAGTTCATCTTCTTGGGGGCGGTGAGGGACCTCACGAGGTCAGAAGCGTGCGTGGCTTCCGTGCCAGATGCCGCACCGGTGGCCAAGGTGCTGCCCGTGTCGGGCACCCGCAGGGACACGGCGTTGATGTTGACAAAGGTGAGCCCATAGAGGTCCTTCTGGTGAGACTCGTGCTTGTAGTCCTCCTTGGGGGGCTGCCGGTGGAGGCCCTCGATGATGAAGACGTTCTGGAAGGTGTGCTGGGCGATCATTAGGAGGGCGTAGGTGAGGTTGAGCGCGCTGATAGTGTCCCTTGGCATGCTGGCCACGATGGCCACAATGGAGTAGTAGGAAATGGCATATTGCCCCAAGGCTGCCCCCATCAGCAGGGCCACGTCCAGGGTCCTGGTGGGGTTCTTGTGCCGGTCCATGTCCCTCTTGTCAAACCGGTAGACAATGGAGCCACCGATGCAGACAAGAGACATCAGGCTCAGACAAACAATGTTGAAGATGTAGTACATGGTGAGTGCTTGGCTCTTCTTGCTGGATTCAGTGCTGGAATTTACCTGCACCTCATACAGGATGAGGACTCCCAGACCACTCACGAGGATGATGAGGCCCAACATGATGCCTACAAAGAAGGTCCTTCGGAAGAGCCTGAACTTCAGGCGCTGTATGTGGTGGGAGTGGTGGTCTATGAAGCGTCCAACATTCTTCCACATGACATAGACCATGGCAGAGGCAAAGAGACTGTACTCAATGTTAAAGGGGTACAGCCAAAAGTAGCCGTTCTTGAAGATCTGGCAGATTTGGCTGTTGCAATTGCATTCTTCAACTGAGCTGCTTCTCATTCCCACTGAAACAGGACAAAACCAGACAGATGCAGAGGTATTAAAACAAGGAGCCAACACTTCTCCCTGAAGAACGGGATGCTTGGGGTCAGTGAAAATCAAGACAAAGGACAGAAGAATACGTGACCACTTTGAAAACAAGCATGCTTCACCCTCAGCTTTCTGGTGCCCAGGCTCTTTCTTAAAAGGTTAACTGTCAGGTTAAATCTTTCTTTTTCCTTCCCTTCTTCATTCCCATCCCATTTGTACAGAGTCTTCCACCTCTCTGACCCCTCTCTGATAGAGGTCAAGAAATGAACATCCAGACTTGGCTTTTAACAAACCAGCCCTGCCAAAGGAACCTCCAGCTCTGAACAGACCTTCTGAAAAGGGATAAAACCCGACTTGCTAAACAGTTTCTACCTGATGGGATCCCCCCCTGGACCAGATAGCTTCACAAAGGGGCAGACTACCTTTCAGGAGCCACCTGAAGATTTCCTCTGTCATGTTTTTCTTCAGCTTTGAATGTGCCTTGTGGACAGACTCGTCTGTCACTGCTGACATCCACACTGCCAGGTTTGTAGTCAGCGTTAGCATCAAGCCACACCTGCAGGAGGAGGAGAAGGTTTGTGACATTAAAGCAGTGGCTCTAGGCCATGTTTCTCCCATCTGTGGTTTAGGTGTGCTCAGAGGGGCTGTGGCATCTGCCTGAAGTGGTGTGAGGATTCCAGTGGTCCAGGCTAGAAATCTTGATCCTTTCTTTGCTGCCCTCACTCTCTTCCTACTTTTTGTCCATGCTCATGAGAATTAGCAAGGCCTGATTCCCACAGTTGCTTTTGAAAGAGCTTCTCAATAGTGAATAAATTAGTAGATCTAAATTGGTCTCCAGGAGATCCAAAGTGGAGTGCAAAAGTGGACAAGATCATATTTTAGCCTGAGGCTTGCCCACTGCATAGTTATCTTCCCCAGGGAAGAAAAAGTCAACTATGAATCATTATTTAATGACAATTATTTATTTAATACTGTCTACTTTGAGTAATGCTTGTATTCTTGAATTGAATCCCAACCCTGATAGATGCACAGGTCATTAACCACAGCTGCTTGAGCTGGGATCTAAGTTTAGCTGGAGACTGAGCAGGTTTAGTTTTGGACAGCATTAAGGGGTTATCCCCTGGTTACATCTTAGCTGTGTGGGGGAGTACAGAGGGGTCGTGGGGGCCCAGATCTGCTGGCCAGCAGGATTCAAGGAGCAGCAGCGCTCACCTGGTAACGTTCAGGTGCACGTGGATGCAGTCTTTGGCAGAGACCCATAGGAAATATGTCTGCAGGGGAAAGAAAGAGAGTTGTTATTTCCAGCAAAACAAGAAAGCAAAGCACATCCTTCCAAAGGAGGGGTTTCCCTGCAGAGCAGAGAGCAAGCTGGAGCCTCTTTTGCTTGGGTCCACTTGGGCCCAGCCTCGTTCATAATGCTGGCCCTCTGCTGGATGTTCTTTCTTTGCTTCCACTGCCATTGCTCCGCCCATGGCCACTCCTTGTTCTGTCTGAATTGTCCCTCTCTGATCTCTTCCCTCCTTGGCATTGTCCCAGAGCAGGGGGTCCTCTGTTTGGGATCTCAAACTGCAAGCCCCTGCCTTGACTGTCCTTCTCCTCCTTTGTTCTTCATGGAAAAGGAGGCCTGGCTGGCTGGGGGCTTCTCAGAGTTTGTGACAAAAATGTCATGGGATGGGAACAAGTTTAAATCAATGCCTTAGAGTGAGTTGAGTTGCCATAGATGGAAGCTGTCGTGGTTGGAGGGAGAAGATGTGGGCTGGGTGGGGGCTGAGCTAAGCCCTTGTATTTTCTGTGGGGGCAGTTGAATTAAATCCAAGAGATCAGAGCGCCTTCCACTGGTGCCTGTGTCTCTCTACCCCTCCCCAAGACAGAGCACAACCATCTCACCTGGACAACCACAAATATTGCCTGCACAATGGGGTAGATGATTTTGATTGCAGACAGGCAGCTGTAGAAGCTCGAGTAATATCCTATTTTGAACACATCCATGACAAGGCTGAAAATGGCAAATAGGATCAAGCCTCCTGTTGGGGAACAAAAATACTTGTGGTTGGACACATATGTGCATACATGAGCTAATGCAGATGGGTGAGAGGAAGAAGAGGAACTGTTGTCATGAAGAGGCTTTTCTTCTACTGCTGTTTTTCCTCTCTCAGCACCCAAATTATCTTGGCAACAACAAAATAATACAATAATTTTGGCTGGAAATGATTTTCAAACAGCCTGGTATGCTGGGGCTAACAGCTCTTGCAACAGCAGTGGGAGGGATCCTGGTGTAAGTTACCAAGAGCCTTTGTGGATAGAGGGAGACCAGGCAGTGAACCCCCTGGAGGGACCAGGAGCTGACCTGAAGTAGGGCACGGGGCCATGCCCCTGTCCATCAGCAGGAAGAGGCTCTGCCCAGATCTTTGCTGCTTCCCTTGTAATAACTGATGCTCCCATGACCTGTCCATCCTGCATCTCCCCTCCAGCCCCAGCACGTACCTCTCAGCCAGATGGGCCCGGCGTGGGAGTCCTTGCCGAGGATGGCACCCGGGCACCGGGAGGTGCCGGCGAGGTAGAAGATGATCCAGATGATGACTATCAGCATCATGACAGTCAGCAGGAAGAAGACATCGTAGTCGTGCACAGCGATCTTCTCGAAAGCCCCACTGCTCACCAGCGTGCAGGCCAGCAGGGCCAAGTGCACGGCCAGCAGGATGGAGAACATGCGGCCACCCTTCTTCCACACTTCCTTGGAGGCAGGAGTGGAGGGGGCCTGGTGGCTGAAAGATGCTATCTGGCTCGAAGCCAGGCTGGCTTTGTCGTCCTTGTGTCCGCAGCCCATGCTGGAGTGGGGGTGTCCGAGCTCGCTGTCCTTCCGCCCAGGCTCCTCGGTCATGGTTCAACCAAGGCTCTGCCTGAGGGTCTGTGCTGTTGGGAAGAGAGGCCCATGACTGAGAGGTGCATTTGGAACGGCCCAGGACTGGGCCAAAGCAGGACACGTGACGAGGAGGAGAGGATGTATCACAGGAACAGGGAAGGCTGAGACAGGGAGTGCAAGAAGAGGGATGAGCTCATTTTTGAACTTTCCTTTCCTGGTTCCCTGGAGGTTTTTTTGCTTAAGATGCTCTTGCTCGGGGAGATCCCAGGTCAGTTTAATCAAGTGTGTTTAATTGGTCACACAACATTTATGTGCTTATTGATGCAAGATTTGGAGAAGCACCAAAAAGAACTCGCAGGATCAAATATCCTGGGGCAAACAGCCAGTGTGGTTTGAATTCTAAATGTCAAACAGTAAACATTCTGAGAAATTGTTATACTTCCTTGCTGAAGAACAGGCTAGCACAAGGTAAGAAACCCCCGGGAATCTTTGGACCATCCCATCACAGTTTGTAGCAGTTCCTGCAGGAAGGGTGTGAACTACCTGAGTTGTCATGTCCTCTAAAGCCCCCCTGCCTCTGCCAAGTTTGGGATTTCATTGATTCTCTGTGAAAAGCCTGAAACAAAGCAAATTAACCATCCAAACTGAAAGGAATGCGATGGATTTGTCTTTACAAACAAACTGTGGGTCTGCTGATAGGTAAAGATAGATACTGAGAGATGAAAGAAGCAATGGGAAGAACCATAAGTTCCATAGGAAAAGAAAAAGGGGGGTGTACATCAGAAGGCGGGCTGTATTAGGTGATTCGGGAAGTCTGTATCTCCTAAGTACCTCAGCCAATGGGGAAAGACAGAGGGAAATGCAGCCAGGAAATAGGATAAAAAGGAGGCTGCGTCCTCTAACAATTTGAGAGACCCCAGGGGAACTGCCCCGTGGCCTCTCCCTTTATTCAAATAAAGTAGCAGGGCTCCTCTGTCTCCTCTTTGGACATAAACCTCTGGTGTTCGTGGATTCATTTTCCTGACAAAACAAAGCCATTCCACCAACCTGTTTTGCTGCCTGGGATCCAAATCTCTGCTCCTGCCAGGCTGAGAAGTTTCCCTGTTGCTGCAGCTTGGTCAGTTGAGGAATTTATACCCGTTGGGACGTCTCTGTGATTTATACCATGTCTGGAGCTGACAGCAGGGCTTTGTGGGCTTCTCAGAGAAACTCATGTGATCCATTTTGTGCAATAGCTGATTTTGGGGAAGCTGGAGAGAGATGAGGAGATAAGGGTTATTTGCCTAGTGAGAACAGGAGTTGACAACATTGCTAAGCGTGGCACGGACCGCTTGGTCATAGGGTCATGGTCACCACAGAGCAAGACCACCCCACCAAATCCATCTCCTTACATGCATGAGGTCTCTTCCCTTGAGAGGAGATTGTTTAGGTGATGAACTTATCTTTGGCAATGATTTTGTGCTTGGCTTTCTGCTTACTGGAGAACGATAAACATTGTGCCCCACCCTGTGCTATTCAAATCAGTCCACTCCATGCCTCGGAGGTTCTTGAGGAAAAGGAAGAAATTTGCATTTGTACCTGTTCAGTGCCAAGGGTAACTCAATCCTGTCCCACCCATGATGTCATCAACGAGGAAGGTTTAGCACTAGAGAAGGGCAGGATTTAGAGACTGGGATTTGTGTTCTCCTTTGCTGACGCACTGCCTTTAACTTTTCAGGGTGGGATTACTGTTCTCTGGACCTCAGGACCTTAACTCCTCTCCTTCCAAGGGAGTAACCATGTCACAAACCACAGGGCAGATATGATTCAAACATTTGTCTGGTAAGGGGACAGTTTCTGCTCAAGGTCCCTTTCACCCAGCTGCATGTTTTGCGGGGGAGCTATAGGAGTCCCACGGCAGCTCTGGGAGGATGGGGACAAGTTTTAGTCCTTGAAATGCCTCTTTTGGAGATGTCTCTCCTGCTTTCCCCCTTCAGGGCAAGCACGGAGCTGGGGCCATTTGCTGTGTGTTTCCTCAGTACTGTTCCTGCCTGCTCACCGTGTCCCTCTTGCAGCACTGAATTGTGTGGGATGGGGAAGGAGAGCTCAGGATCCACTGTAGAGCCCAGGGAGAGCTCCGTGCATCCCTCCCGTGCTGCCACCAGCAGCACCGGCTCTGCCCTGCCTGGCCTCTGCTGATCCATAGGGATTCCTGCTGGGCTAAGTGGTTGCTCTCCTCTCAGCCTGCGGCCTTTCCCGAGGAAGCCCGGGCCTCCCTGAAGTAAACCCGAGTTGATAATCGTGCTTTTGCAGAGGCCAGAGGTTCAGAGGCCCCTCGGGCTAAACGCACTGGTTTATCCTCCCTCTTTCGTCCTTACCAGCCAGCAACAGAGGAAAGAGTGTTACTGCCTCGGGCAATGCTCCCAGTCCCCCTGGCAGCCACCGTACGGCGCAACAAACTTAATTAGTAACAATGCAAGAATCATTAAATAACGCCGGTAATGAATTGCAGGCGTTACTGTGCTGCTTTTCACCTGCAAGGATCCCAGCAACAAATACCTCCGTGGCTACTACATCCCATCAGGACTTGCCCAGGGAGGCTGAGCTGGTGCAAACCGACCTGTTGAGGTGAGCAAAGCCCGCAGGGAGCAGAGCCTGGCTCTGATGCACTTCCAGGTGTCCCCGGGCAGCCGGGAGGGTGACACCGTGTCGGTCACCCGGGGATTAATCACTGCATCTTGCATGGGTGCACCTGGCACTGCTTTAGGGCTGCCCTCCTCCTGTCTTGGGGCATTTTTTTTTCCTTACAAAAATAAGCTGCCTTTCTCACTGTTTAAGCTCCTCTCTGCTCATTGCCTTTCAAGACTTCCTGATGCTGTCTTACAGTCTTTCCCCATTTTTTCCACTCTCCTCCCATTTCTCAACCATCTGATGGCTCTGCCTTCACCCTCTACAAACCCTGTGCCTGTCCTAGGGCCATGGTGACACACACAGGATCCGGCCCTGGAGATCTGGATCCATTCCCAGAGTCAGGACATGACAGGTAAAACGAACAAGAGAGTAGCAGGAAATTCCTCCTCCACGTCAGCATGTCCCAGGGGATACAATCCACCGATTCACCCTTGAGTGTAATGGATTGGGACAGCTTCGTGCTTCGGTCAGCATCCAGGCTTGGCTCCCTGTTTTCCGACAGCAGAGGGTGCCCGGGACCCGGGAATGCGGTGCTGGAGACATTGCCTGGGGCCGTGCAGCTTCCCGAGGGTCTCACCCAGCCGGGAATTCTGTGTCAGCATAAAAGACACCAGAGGCCGAACACTGCACCCCCTGCACATCGCAGTGAAGTACCGAGTTACACACAGAGTCTGGGGTGTTTTTTTTTTAGTCTCCAGAGAGGGAAAAGAGGTGAGGAAGGGAATTTTTCCAGCCTTTATGAGTTTCCTTGGTTTATCAGATTCCTGTTGTGCAGTTTGTTGTGCAATTCCTTGGAAAGCAGAATTCTGTGGGTATAGGCAGGGTAGATGGGGGACAGGGATGGTGACTGGGTCTGCTGTTGTCTTCCTAGTGATACTAGGGAGATTGAATATAAATATAAATATAAATATAAATATAAATATAAATATAAATAT
>NW_024581115.1:2994884-3159039 GCF_017639235.1 Corvus kubaryi | reverse complement strand
AATATAAATATAAATATAAATATAAATATAAATATAAATATAAATATAAATATAAATATATATGTATCACTCTCTCTCTCTTTTTTTTCCAATGGGAAAAGCTGAGCTGTGAACACCCCTGGTATTACTTTGGAATCAGTCACCAAACTGCTCTCAGCCAGCTCTGCACAGAGCAGGATTATCTATCACAGGGCTGTGAGTGGAGGCCGTGGGGGCTCGTGCTCCACTGACCCACTCTTCCTCCTCTGGCTACTGCTGCCCCTTCCTTGAGATGGGGTCGCTATGAAATACAGGCATATTGGGCAGGACACAGCCCAGGAGAGCCTTTCTGACAGCCTGCTGTGCTTTGGGGACACGTAAACCTGGCGAATTGTCACTGTGTGACCCCGTGCTGAGCCCGACAGAGCGATGCTGCTTAATTGGAGCTTTTAATGTGCCGTGGAGCTGGTGCGTGTTACAAGGAGCCGGGGCCGGAGGATGCTTAGGACCCAGGGGAAGCGCTGTGGAGCCTGGCTGGCTGGGCTTGGAACAACTCCTGCCTCCCCGGCCAGGACTTCTCAGGTGTCCTGGTACGCGGAGCTGTGCGAGGCGAGCGGGGCCCTCCTGGCAGCTGCCCCTGCCCCACGTCCGTGCCCATGCTCTGAACCCCCTGAGCACCCATGTGCTGGCCCGGGGACCCCTTCACACCATGAATGACCAGTACCACCGAGCCGCCCGGGACGGCTACCTGGACCTGCTGAAGGAAGCCACCAAGAAGGACCTGAACTCGCCGGATGAGGATGGCATGACCCCGACCCTATGGGCCGCCTACCACGGCAACCTGGATGCCCTGCGCCTCATTGTCAGCAGAGGGTGAGTGTTGGCCAGGGCACGGTGCTGGTCTGGGGAACAGAGTAGCGGAGACCCCCTTCTTCCCCCTTCCCTGCTCGCAGGTCAGTGCACCACACAAAATTATGGCTTCTGTCCATAAGACCCCTGCTCCTGTCCTCCTTGCTGTTACTTTTCTCTGCTTGTGGTGCTTTGAATCTAATCCGACACTCCTGGTAACTGCTCTGTGTTTTCCCAGCTCCTCTGACCCTGTAAGTGCTCCTGCCCCCAGCCCTGCTTGCAGCACCCTGGGTAGGGATGAGTTGCCCTTTCCAAGTGCTTTGTAATCTTTTACAGCTCCTGTAAAGACAAACACATTCTGTTGCTGAACTGAAAAAAGCCCTTTAAAGTGAGGGGGCAGAGAGAATAACTGCTCCCTCTGTCCCAAGAATGCTCACAGAGGGATGTGTGCAGTGCCAGCTGGCAGTGGGTGGCACTTGTCTGTTTTACCCAAAGCAAGGTCTCAGTATGTGACCTCTGGGCAGCTCGTCATACACTTGGAGCCTGGAAAATTCGGGTTTTCCAAGAGCAGATTTCTTTAAGCCCAGCCTCCCCCACAGGGCCTGCTCCATACTGGTCTGTCTCTCTGTACCTCACCCTGGGCTGCCAAATCTTAGAGTTTCTGGCTCCCTAAATGTGGATGTGGTGGAGAGGTGGGAGTGGGATTTAGGGGACCTGTTAGACTGGAGGGATTTACGCCTTGGTGTTGGGGGAGGTCTGTGCTAAAGCAAGATCTGCCATTCCTAGTTCTTCTGGGACAGTCTGTGACTCTCCAGTTCTTACCAACCCCCCAAGGACACATCCCAGTGCTTCCTTCTGCTCCAGTAGCTTTTCTGAGCATCTCATCTAAAGCCATCCAAGCTGGAGTGGCTTCTGCCTTGTGTTGAGAGATTGCTGGTGCTGATTTTGATTTATGTCTTGCTAATATTGAGGGATGGTACTGAGGTCAGCAGCCTGGATGGACATCACACCTCCTTGGAAGGGCTTTGCTTCTCCATGTTGGGCTTGGTGGGGCTGTGAGCTCCCATGCAGGGATTTTTGGTCCATCCTGTGCTGTGTTAGCAGCTCTTGTACCTGTCCAGCCACATCTCCACTGTACCTGTTCCTGGGCTCTTGCCATCTCCTGATACTCTGGCTTGCTTGTGCAAAACCTTCAGCCAATACCCCAGCTGTGCTCACAGGCAGAGCTCCTCCATCCATTGTTGTCCTTTCATTGTAAATCATTTCCTTTCAGATCCTGGGGGAAGAAAGGCTGTGTACAGAGTAGCTTTGAGAAGTCCTTGAGCACCTGATGCAGCAGGAGTGTGTTCAGGAAAAGATTGTTTCAGAGCCTGGAAGGGAGAGAGCAAGACAGTGCTCCGAGTGGAGCATCCTGAGATGGTCCTGGGCTGAGAACCCTGTGATGCTTCTCTGGGTGGGGGCTCTGTGACTCCCTGTGTACCTCCCAGGAAAGACTGCACCCAGCAAAAACCTGCCCAGAGCTCCTGTCAGGACAGGAATTGCTAGCCAGGGCCAGAGAGACATGGGAGGAAGGCTCAGGGGATGAGACCCTGAAGTTGAAAATGGTTCCAAAGACTTTGATGGCCAAGAAGTCAATCTGGAAGGCTCAAGCCGAGGATGAATGCCCCTTCAGAAAGGCAAAGCCTTTTGGACTGACTTTATAATCTCTTTACAACACTGTATCTCCTCATACTGCTCATCTCCATCACAGGGCACCCTGCAGCACCCCTGCCTGCCCTGCCAACCCCCATCCAAGCCAGCAGTTTCTGCCTCTCCACAAAGCCCAAGGGCTGCTTTTATAAACTCACATTGGCTTAAAAGGTCCTTGTGGGCTTAAATTGTGTTCGAGTGCAGCCTGGCTGCTGTTTAATTAACAACCTAATATACATTTGTTCCTGACGAGGAAAACAGCCTGGCAAAAGCCCAGTGCCCTTTACATGATGGATGGTGGAGCAAGGTACGTGGCTGTGCGACTGCAGGATGTGTTTGCATTCTTGCACTCATCTCCATGTGTCAGATCCTTGCCTAGGGCCACAGAAGGACCAGCAAAGTGCTTGGCATGGAGGCAGGCACATCCCTGCTCCTTGGAGCTGGCTTTGGGCCTGTGAGAGGCAGGGAAAGCCCCAGCCTGGGGACAAGGGTACCAGAGAGGTGCAATTGTGCAAGACCCAGGAGAGCCTGAGGGCAGACCTTGTAATTTTCTGCCAGTGCCCAGGATGATGTGCCACAGTATTTAAGCCTTGTTCAGAGATGAAACTTAATGCTGTGTTATATAGGTTACTATTACACCTGCACAGTAACAACTGTGAGGCAAGAGGGAGGGCTCTGAGTATCCCAAAATGTCAGGGAATTGCTCTCTGGCCTCTGCTGCCAAAATATTCCTCCTTTGGTTCAGAGAGCCCCACACTACAAGGCAGGGGAGTGTGGGACTATGGCACGGGGCAGTGTCTAGGGGAGTGGGGGCTTTGGGGCTGGCCTGGCTCCATGCAGGGATGGGGTGGGAGGCATCTTCAGGGTCTGAGCAGGCTGGTGAGCCTCCAGCTGGGTTGCATGGGGATGTCAAAGCACAGAGGGTGATGGGGGAGTCCTGGGGCAGCAAGAAACACCAAAATCTCCTTGCCAGTTCTGGGCAGCTGTGCCAGTGCCCAAACAAGCCAAGGCATAGAGTGCTGGGACCAGGCTGTTATGAAACGTCCTAGTGAGGGTGGCCAGAGAAACCCTGAGAAAGCAGGACTGTGGGAGGGGGCTCCTGGGGGCCAAAATCATGGCTCTAATGGTCATGCCAGGCAGGTGGGCACATCTAGGCTCTGTCCTCAGTGAAGGAGCACCATCCATATGTGCTCAGCAGGTTGTGGTGTCAGGCTGAAACAGGGAGGGGGAAAGAAATCCTTTGGTAGATCCTTGAGGGAAGCTTGTTGCCCCAACCCACATGGAAGGGGTAATGAAGCAGACTTATTGCTGTGCCCTTACCAGCTGCTGATGTGTCTGTGCCTCTGTGCCCCCTTTGCAACGGACAGAGAGAGGGTTTGGGATGGAGGGATCAACAGTGGCTCATCCTTCTTGTTTGCCACACAAAAAGCCTTTTTCTTCCTCCTGGCTGGGCTCCAGTGAGGAAAACAAACTCAATTAACATGATGGCTGGGAAGAGGCAGGCGAGCTGGCATTTAGCATTGCAGCTTTTCAGACACAGTAATTCTTCAGTGGGGTTCATTAGGAACCACGGTGGCCGTGGCGGGCACCAGTCCAGCTCCAGTTATAGGCAGGTCTGGGGGCCTTTGCTGGGATCAGCCAGGACTTCCTTGGAGTGGACAGCAGGAGAGGTGAGGATGTGTCTGCAGGTCCTCACTCAGCTTTGTCACCCAGCAGAGCTGGTCCTCAGTTTCCCTTCTTACAAAAACAGGGGGTGGGGATACTTTGAATGTCAGTGGCAGAGGGGACAAGTGGCTCAGCCATGGTTTGGGGGTGATGGTGGCTCCTGACATCAGCCGGGCTGCTCAAGGGCATCACATCACCCCAGCCAGGGCAGGGTTGCAGCGGAGGTTGCAGCAAAGGCACGTGAAGGTGATGTGCATCCTCTGCACGCCACAGGGCCGGAGGCCACGTGGGAGCCAGGGCAGCCTGGCTGTGCTGGTGGGGACATTCCCTGCTGGGAAGGTGAAGGAGCAGGGTGGGGCACTGCTGCAGCTTCGTGGCTTCCGGCACCTGAGCTGTCTGCTGGGAGTGAGGGTGAGCCCTGGGCATGGCGAGGTGCTGAGCCAGGAGACGTGGCCCCGGGCACTGCCCCAGCATGGACAGTCACCCGGCTCAGGAACTGCCAGCCCAGCTTTCTGCTGGGACAAGAGGCAGAGAGCCCTGGCACGACCCTCATCTACAGTGTCTCTGCTGGATTTTTTGAGATTTGAATTTGGAGAACAGCTGAATCCTTGGGCTACCACGACCTGGGCAAAACTTGGCATATAGGACCCAAAGCTCTGCTGTGGGCCCAAAACCTCATATTTTCTGTTCTTTTCTAGGCTTTACTTGGCTCATTGTCCTGACTGACTATGCTGAAGGTAGTGAGGATTGTTCCTCAAGCCATAAATTATTTTTTTTACTCTTCCTCTATTCAAAACCATTTTATGGGAGCCAGAGACACTCTGCACCCAGCTGGCTCCTGCTCTGAGGCCCGATTCCTCACACACAGCCAAGAGCCAAGGGTGAGCCAGCCCTTTGCTATTGGAGGAACTTCACACATGCAGCCAGGGAAGAACATATGTAAGTGCCACTGGATTCCCCACTGGCTAATTGGGATCCTACGGGAGAAGCACAGGGGAAAAACCAGCAGGAAGGGAGTGTGCATGTCATGGTGCAAACGCAGTGACTCAGGAGATGCACATGTCCACCTAAGGGGCCCAATTAACAGTGTTTTAATAATGATTATTACAGGAGTTGACTCAGTGCTTGAAAACGCTTTGAAGCTGAGAAGTGCTGCACTTTACACCTGTTATTAAAATATGTTCCCACTTAGTGGACCCTGCAGTCAGCATCTCCTCATGTGCAGCACCCTGGAGGTGAAGTTTTGCTCAGACAGACACCTGCCAGAGGGAGGGCCTCATGTTTATTATCTGAGTTGAATCAAACATCTCTACTTTGCAAGTCACCGTTCTTCTTTTCTTCTGATGCATTTTTAGCGCCTGTGGCAGGCATTTATAGGGCAGAGGGCCTGAGAGATCTCATTTTGCTCTGATACTCTTGCTTCTAGACAGTGGAAATGACCACGGAAAGCTGGTTTGGATGTTCTTTCCCCTCACTCTCTGAGCAAAGTAGACCTGCACATATGAAACCCTCAAGACCTCCCTGGCTTAGCCCTGAACCAGAGAGACCTGAGAATAGGCTCCAAAAGGTACTTTATGGATTGAGCATCCACACACTTGGTTTAGGGAGCAAGACTGTTTCCAGGGAGTCCACTGCTCAGTCACTGTGCACATCATGAGTCCATGTACACACTGGGACCCTCATGGTGTCCTGGCTCACCTGCCCACACGTGCCAGGCACACAAGTGCCCTTTCAGAGCACACCAAACAAACCAATAGCCCTTCACACACCAGAGTCTCTCCACCAGCACCAGCAGTTCCATGTGGAACAGCTTCACTGGCTCTTTAAATCCAGCTCCATCAATAATTTACTCTTCTCTTGCAATTCATCAAATATTTATCCTCCCCATGCATTTCCCAGCCTGGACATGTCACTACGAGGCTAGAAGCAAGGGCTGGGGAGTTACTGCTCCTGGGAACTCAGCATTGCCAGAGTACTATCAGCTCCCTTCTCTCCTTTTCTTGGCTTCATGGCTTCTCAACCCCGTGATCTCCTGCCTTCCCCCTCCCTATCACCCATCTTTGAAACCTTTTTCTCCTTCTATGAGAGATGTCAAAGGCTCTGGCTCAGAAGTCCTGAAGGGTTTGTGGGGTTTTTTTGCCTTACAGAGTTTTGAACCTTTTGACTAACTTGCTGAATTTGCCAATGAGCTCAAGGTTGTACTTACTACATTTCTGTGAATTTAGTGAAAACACATTTATGATGGAGTTACAGCTCATGCTCCCACAGAGAAAGCTGAGTGCACCTCATAGCAGTTTTCAGGGAGTTAGGAAGCTCATACTCTGGGTCCAAATAATCTCCAGCTTAAACTCTGGACAGGCTTTATTGTTTCTGTAAAACCTGAGGATTGCAAACTTGGCATTACACTGACTGGGCAGCTCCTCTCTGTCTCTGCTGCCCCTTGGAGAGTGTTCCAAGCAGGCAGTGGGGTCCCTGTGTGGGGGTGAATGTGCTGGATGAGGCTATTTCTGGGGTTTGTGCATTGGCACAAAGTGATGAAGGTGCAAAGCAGCAGGGCAAAGAGGTCCCTCTGCTCCTGTGATCTCCTGCTCTTTCCCTGGAGAAGTTTTCGGACTGTTTGAAGTCAGACAAGCCATAGCTCAGAGCACATGGGATTTGGGAGAGGGCTCTGAGCTCTGCTTCTCCCAGCTTTTGTCACCACAGAACTTAAAGCAGCAAGGAGTTAAGTAACCCTTGCTGAAGGTCTCAAGTGTGCATTTAAGGAGCTGGACTTGATGATCCTTGATGGGTCACTTCCAACTCTCCATATTCTATGATTTGCTTTCTGCACTCCTGGTGTCACCATGGATTGGAGATGAGGTCTGCTGCGCTCCTCCGGAGCTCGCTGAAAGGGTGGTGTGGGAACAGGCAGGAGCTGTGCTAAACCAGAGCTCTGCCAGGGCTCTGCTGCCCACGAGGAGTTGCTCCTGAGGGTGGTGGAGCTGCCCAGCCTTAATAAAAGGCTTTGCCATATCCATGTGCATGGAGGGAGAGCGCCCTGTTGACAGATACTGCTGCTGGCTGCATATCATTAGCACACACGCTCAGGAGAGGGCTGGTGCCAGCAGGGGTGTGAACTTTCTCTTGTTTCACCTGAGCACAAATACAGAGGAATGTCAGGAGGACAGACTTCCCTTGAATCCCAGGTTTGTGTTCGTCCTGGCACAGGGGGCAGGAGATGTGGGCAAGTGGTTGTGTCCTGCCAGCAGCTTGCTGGGGCAGGGGCTGCAGATGCTACTGGCAGTGTCCAGCTCTTGAGGAGTGCAGAAACCTAATCTCCACTTTCTCTGAAACTGGATTCTCAGGATGTGCTAATACCAACATGCTTCCAGCCGTGCTGTCAAGACCAAGCACAGTACGGCAAAATCCCCCAGAGAACCCCAATGCCGAGGCCAAGGACAGCCAATTCACTCTTATTCTCTCCTGCCAGCATTCCCCTTTGTGCCACAGATTTCCCCAGGTGCCAAGGAACAGGTGGGTGGGAAGGTACAGCAGCTGGGGGGTTTCAGAACCACTGCTGAGGATGGGTGTTTCATGGTGGGATCCCAAGGTCTCCCACCCAGGATGTGGCATACAGAGAGGCATTTTGGCATGCCCCCCCACAGAGTCTGAAAGAAGCCAAGATCTGAAGACAAAATCTGACTAGAATTTAATGGGATATTTGAGATTTGAAATTTCCTACCAAGCTTAAGGCCTAAGCTGGAATCAGACGCATACCTCAGCTCTGGGCTGTTCAGAACCTGGCTTGCCTTCCCCCAGAAGTTGGTTTGATGCAGGAATACATTTGTCTTGAGACCTAAATTCAACTGACATTGCCACAGACTTGCACGTGGGGCACATGATTCCACGTCAGTAGTACACCCCTCCAGAAGACCCCTTTAAAATTAAGTTGCAGGAACCAGAGGCATGTAGCTTGATATTTCAAAGAGCCAACAGTTCATGGTGCTGATTTGCCCCTGCACAGCTGGGAATATCTCAGTGGAGTCTGTCATCAATCCCTGCATGCTAACCAGTTGTTTTTCTTGCTGCCTAGGGGAGATCCAGACAAATGTGACATCTGGGGGAACACCCCCCTCCATCTGGCAGCAGCCAACGGCCACCTGAACTGCCTCTCCTTCCTCATCTCCTTTGGGGCCAACATCTGGTGCCTGGACAATGACTACCACACCCCACTGGACATGGCAGCCATGAAGGGGCACATGGAGTGTGTGCGGTACCTGGACTCGATTGCTGCCAAGCAGAGCAGCCTCAACCCCAAGCTGGTGAGCAAACTGAAGGACAAGGCCTTTCGAGATGCAGAGAGGAGGATTAAGGACTGTGTGAAGCTGCAGAAGAAGCACCACAAAAGGATGGAGAAACGGTACAGAAAGGAGATGTCAGATAATTCGGATACCATGAGCTTTTCCAGCTATTCAAGCAGCACCTTAAGCAAGAAGTTCCAGCACATGTCTATGGTGACTTCCCTGCCATATTCACAAGCCACCATCCACGGCACAGCCAAGGGAAAGACGAAAATACAAAAGAAATTAGAGAAGAAGAAGCAGGTGGACGGGACATTCAAGATCTACGAGGATGGGAGGAAAAGCGTGCGCTCTCTGTCCGGTCTGCAGCTGGGCAACGACGTCATGTTTGTGAAGCAGGGCACATACGCCAGCCCCAAGGAGTGGACTCGCCGCAATATCCGAGACATGTTCCTCACGGATGAAGACACTGTCTCCCGTGCCATAAGCGACCCGGGTTTGCACATGGACTCTGCCCACTCGGAGGTCAGCACCGACTCCGGACACGACTCCTTGTTCAACCGCCCCGGGCTGGGCACCATGGTGTTCCGGCGCAACTACGTCAGCAGCGGGCTCTTCGGGATCGGCCGAGAGGACGGGGGCGCGCTGGGGGAGGACAGCGCCGATGGGATGGGCGTCAAACTGCGGAGCCGCCTGCAGCGCTCGCCAAGTCTCAACGACAGCATTGGCAGTGCCAACAGCCTGCAGGAGAGGAACGCGGAGGAGCTGCCCTGGGATGAGGTGGAGCTGGGCTTAGACGATGACGACGAACCAGACACCAGCCCCTTGGAAACTTTTCTGGCTTCCCTGCACATGTTTGAGTTCATCTCCATCCTGAAGAAGGAAAAGATTGACTTGGAGGCCCTCATGCTGTGCTCAGACAATGACCTGAAGAGCATCAATATCCCATTGGGCCCCAGGAAAAAGATTGTGGATGCCATCCAGAGGAGACGACAAACGCTGGAGAAGCCAGATGTCATTGTAGACACTGAACTGTAAGTAGGAGATGGGGTGTCTGAGAGGTTAAACTCTTCAGCAGGTGGAGATGTGGATAATGTAATGTCTTGTTTTCAACCTGCTTGGAAGAATAGGAGTCCAGGTAACCTCAGCACTTCCGCGTGTGGGCAAATTCCTGCTCGTGTGGAAAGGATTTGGAGAGGTGGCAGTAGCGTTAGTTCATTACTCAACAGCCCTAATGTGACTGGGCAGGACGTGAAGCCCTTGTTTTGTTTCATAACCCATATGAATGCAGACTGCTCTGTGGTCTGATGCTTCTCAGTCCCTGTAGCTGAGATTTTCAACCACGCTGGGGCTTGTCTTGACTCTTCACCTTTTGAAGACGTTAGGAAATCAACCGCAATTCCCGGTGGGAGCTGGCTGACGGCAGTGCCCGGTGGCATTGGGAATCCTTCCCCAAGTGCTTGAGATCTTACTCAGGCCTCTGGAGATTGCATATCTGGGTTGGAGCTGTTGCTGTTTTATGGTGTTTCCAGGGTTTGGTTGGTAGAGTTAAAGGACCGTGTGCCTTTCAGAGAGGTGAAGGGAAGGCCACGTGCACTGACACCCCAATTCACTGGGTTGTTTGGGCTTCCCAGCCTTCAGATATCTGTGTGCTGCTTTTACAGCCTTTTAGTACAGCTTGTTCTTGGAGGTGCTGATAGATTTTTCTCTCTCCCTTTGCAGATAGCAGCAGCATCTTTTTTTTTTTATGCTCGAGAAACAAACCCAGTTCTAAGTTGCCAGAAAACACAAGCCAGAGACTCCCTTCCTGGGGCAGCTGAAAGCTACAGCCATCCCCACCAGTCCCACAGGACTGCTCCCTTGCTCTGCTCCCTGTCTGTGTGATGCTCCTGGGTGGTTCCTGGCACAGAGATCGGACCAGGCAGCTCCAACCTGCCAGCCTTCAAGGGACCACTCACTGGAGGAAGGAGTGAGCTGCACAGCTGGCTGGGACGCTGCTGTCACAGGCTGTGAGACCACACCAAGCCATGAACGGAAGGAGATAACATGATATTTTCAAAGGGATCCAAAATAAATAATTACAATCCATTCTTCCCTGAGCAAGTGGTTGTTTTGGGGTTTGGGCTTGAGGAGAGGAGGGTTGGGGAATTTTGCTCTCTCTCCTGGTGAGAAGGATCATCTTGTCTGGTGCTGTGTTTTTGGAAGGGAGTTCTGATTACCGTGGTCTCAGTTTGAGATGTGCCAGCCCTGACTTTGGCCAGCTGGTGCCCAGTAAGTCTGTGAGTCTGGTCTGTGCTGTCTTGAGGGCAAAATCCAGAATGAAGATGATGCTTTGAACATGTTGGTAGTTGCCTTCCAGTGGTCAAATGGCTGTTTCACAGACGCAACATTTCTGTCCCACCTCTCCGGGGCACTGAGCTGTGTCAGCAGGTTGTGTGCAAAGGACCTTGTCTCTGAAATCCAGGAATTTCCCAGGACTGAGCACAGCAGCGAGCTGCAGCCCAGAGCCTCTTCTGAGCATCCCTGATGCATCAGTGCTCAAAGCACAGCTCTGAACTGCAGTGTCAGGTGTTTCCACAGACCCGTCCCACTGACCATTGCACTCCCAGCTCCACTGCAGCATTTTACAGGTGATCTGGGAATGGCTCCTGGGGGGCAGGAGTTTCTGGGGTGCAGCAGCAGGATGGGCAGTGACAGATCCTAATGAGGGAGAGTCAGCAGCCCATGCCATGGGGTATTGGCAAAGTGCCTGTTCAGGCTGTGATGCAGACTGCCAGATCAGAAAAATGCTGCACGTTGTTACTGGCGTTGCTTATCCACTTTATTTTGCAGGGATGCAAATGATAAGGAATGACCTGTTTGTGCTCGTCCCAGGCCAGGCTGGCATCTGGACCCCACTTAGTCCCTTTGGAGCTGCAGAGGCTGTGGTTATGCTGTTTGGAAGACAGGGACTGGTTTGGTGTGAAGCAGCTGTGCTACTCTGCCTGTGCTTGCCCTGGGTGTGTGGGTGTAGGGGAGGAAAATTACTCTTTGCAAGTTAGAAATACTCAGGTGTCCTGCTGCTCCCCAAGTGGCTGAATCCCCACCAGGAGAGGTGTGGGGTCCCAGCCTCGTGCCACTGCACACAGGGATGCTCCAGCATCCCCCACACACCACCACTGCGCTGAGGATCCAAGATCTTTCTGCACAGATGCAAACTGATTTGCTTTTTTTAAGCATTTTGTAGACCTAACAGTGCATTTATATTTGAAATTACAAGTTCTGCATAACTCTTGGCTCAACTTCCAGGCAAAAGGGGGAGAGATCAGATGTGCTGAGTCAGTGAGTTCTCCAAGAAGGCTGCACTACCCCGGCCCCAGCACTGTTTTCTTTGGTCCCTTTCCAAAGCCCAGGGCTGTGTCCCAGCAGGGAGAGCAGTGCTTTGGCTGATGTCACAGCTCCCTCTGCCGGGACCGGGTCTGGGAGAGCAGGATAGGACCCACAGCCCACTGGGATCCACTGCTGCCAGCAGGACGTGCACCCTCAGGCCAGTGTTCAGGTGAGGCTGTGATGACTAAATTCACCTCTTCCTCATGCACATGTGAAGCTCATCCAAGCCCTCTGGCCCTTCTCTGGATAACTGCCAGAGTGCCAGCTGCCCACCACAAACCAGTCCCCAGCCCCAGTATCCCCAGGGACGGATTGTGCCTTTGGGTCTGTGCTGGGCACAGGAGGGGAGTGACTTGCCATGGCTCACTCCAGTGCCACTCCAGTGCAATGGGGACCAGTTTATCCCAGCAGATGGCAAAGAGAAGTGGATCTATTGGCTTGGCACCCACTGGAGACCTTAGCAGGCCAGGCACTGGGATGTGGAGGGTATTTCAGAGCTCTAGGCACTTGGGGTGTGCACACTCCCTAACTTTTGCACTGTTGCTTAGGAGCACCCAGGCAGTTGCTGATGTTGAGCTGATGCTGACAGAGATCTTTTCTCCCAACTTGTCTTTCCTTCAAAGAGCCAGTGAAATGTTTGGTGACATGACAGTACCCAAGTGCCATGGGACGTGTCGTGCATAGCTAAGACCAAGCCCAAAAATGCCATTTGGGATCACCAAGCCCTGAGATCAACGTGGTCACCTCTGTGATGCAGGGAGAGCCAAAACTGAGCTGTGGCATCAATGCAGAGCCAAAGAGATGGGCTCTGTGGGATGAGGAGGGTGGTCTGTGGGCATGGGGTGGCTGTCACTGGCATCAAAAGCCCCAGAACAAGCACCTGCATTTGGATCTCATGTGTGTTCCTTGTCTTGAGGTTTGGTCCACAGTTTCCAGCCAGGTTTGTCTCACAAAGTGTGGGGCCACAGTCCTTGCAGGACACAACATCCAAAGCCCTGGCCAAAGAGGTGTTTCCTGCATTCCAATCCCCCCTGTCCAGCTGAGTTGCTGCATCCCACTGGGCTCATGATGCAGCCAGGCTCCTCTTGCCCTGGGCATGAGGAGGAAATGTGGCTGTCCCCAGGTTCTCAGAGCTCAGCTTGCCCTGTGGCTGCTCTGCCCATCGGAGCTTCCACGGGGAAACCTCACGGTGCTCATTACACTCCACAACGAGAACAACAAGCTCCTTTCTGAGAGGGCACTTGTGAAAGCAGGGTGGAGATCAAGGCTGGCACACCCTGGAGAACACCCTTAAATACCCTCCCAAACAGAAACCCAGCCAGGCAGCAGGTTTCCCCGTCCCACTGCTGCCAACCAGCAAACACAGTCCCTTGTCCCGGCCTGTGGCACCAGAGCAGGCAGGGCCTGCAGTGGATGGCAGCATGTGCCCGTCAGGGAACCAGTGACCCTGGGGATGCTTGTCCTGTAACACCCCAAGCCACAAACACCAAACCACCCTGTGCCTGTGTTAAATGGGGCTTCCCAGCAAAACCCGTCCCCTGGGTTTAGCTTGGACACGTGTTTCCTTGCTCCTGACGGTGTAGAAGGTGGTCTGTAGGGAGTGGAGAAAGGCCAATGGGCCATGCCAGTGGTCAAGCCATGGCATGGACACTCCATCCTTAAGCTGGACATCCTCAGCTCCTCAGCTAAAGGAGCATTGCTCACATGATGCTGATTCCCAGGCCCTGCCTTTATCCCCAGGCAGCTGCTGCAAGAGGGGCTGTACTGGCACTCATTAGCACTCAGGTGCTCCAGACCACAGTCTGGAGCTGGGAGAGAGCAGGGGAGGTTTTTGGGGATGACTGAGGTCCTACAGTGGTGGTGTTGGAGATGTGGGTTTGCAGGCACCATTGAAGCATTCCTGCTTGGCTGCTGGGTACCACCACTCGCCCATGGGGACGTGGCTGCTTCCCCAGGCTGCTGGCAGCACCAGGTTATTGGCTGCTGCCTTCAGATGGCACGTGTGCTCAGCCTTGCCACGTGGGATTGACATGGGAACTGAGAAAGGACATCGACCACAGGACACTGGGTAGGTCCTACAGGACACTAGATAGGTCCTACAGGTAGAGAGGACCAGGAGAAGGCATCTTCCTTGGGCTGGAGCACCTTGTCCTCAGCCCTGCCTGGTGCTCCTCTCCCCCAGGCTCGCCCGGAGTTGGTGACAGCCACGGTGCCCACACCGGAGGGTGACTCTGGGGTCCAGGACCTGCCAGGCCAGCGTGGGCCATTTCACCCCACTTGCTTAACTATTTCCTGCCCATCCCACCAGGGATTCACTTCCTGGCCCAGCAGCTGAGTAATGCATGGCTGCAGGAAGGTGCATGGCCAGGATGGAGGCGAGGGGCAAGGGGATTGTTGCAGAGCACCCCCGGCATGCTCTGGCTTTGCCGTGCCTTGCGTGGTGTTCCCTGGCAGCCCAGCACAGGGATGGATGTGCCACTGATATGGGTTGGATGCAGCACCTCACAGGGGCCTTGCAACTGCTTTTGGGAGTCTCCATGGCTATTCCCAAAACCGAAGTGCCCCAAAAAGCAGAAGCATGGACACAGCTCAGCGTGTCTTCCCAGTGGCACACTTGCTGAGTGGGCCAGGAAAGTGGGAGAAGTTGAGGGCCATTTTATTTAAATTCTGGCTTTAGATATTAACAGGGCAAATAATTTTCTACATTTACAACTCATAAATTTTCCACTTAATGCCCATTCATAAGTATTAGCAAAATATCAAGCAATGCCACGGATTCTGACACCAGTTTTCTCAAGGCTGGAGTGAGCTCCCTGGTACCCACTGTCCTGGTACCCATCATCCTGGCTTGCTCCCAAGAAGGAGCACAGGGACACATCTGCAGATGGCACCGAGCATCCCAGGGGGGAGCCAGGGCAGAGAAAGGTGTGAGGCATCACCAGTGTCCTGGGCCCACTCAGGATTCATCCCACTGGGCACTGACAGTGCTGCTGGGAAAAAGTGTACTTGGAGCACAGGCACCACCTGACTATCCCAGGTCATTGCCCAGGACATCATCATCCCCAGCTGCTGAACATCCCTGGTCCCCCATGACACCCAGGCCCTGGCACAGCCCTGAAACCTGCAGGGAGGATGGGCTCCTGGAAACACTGCTGCAAGGAAACTGAAACTGGGGAACTATTTTAGGAGGACTTGACTCAAGCCCAGTGATGGAGCTGGCTCTGTGCCCTCCACGTGCTGGGGTGAGAACACTGAGCAGTCAGGAACAGCCCCAGCACCACAACATCCCCTGTGTGAACAACAAATCAGCTCAGCAGGGACACCTGGGTCCCAGGGGTGATGGCAGGTGGGAAACCCTCAGTAACCAGGACAATACCAACAGTGGCTCCTTGGCAGTGCTGGTAGCTGTGACCATGCTGTGCCTGGGGCAAATACTTGCACTGCAGGATTGATGCTCTGGATGGCCTGTACATCCTGCTCTGGACACTTTGGTGGGAGAAAGTGGGGGGCAAAGGCACTGAGGGGGTTGTGGGACCCTTGGCTGGTGTGGGGCCAGGCCAATGACTGTCACTACATGTGCCGTGGCACCGCCTGCCCTGTGGCACCGGGGATCCCTGTTCACAGATCCTGAGCTCCAGGGTGCCTCTGAGGGCTGTGGTGATCCCAACTTTCATCATTATCTCTCTCCTTCTTGGAGTGACAGAGACAACCTTCCTGCTGCTCCTGATCTCTGTCTAAGCTTTAATCTTTCGGTCTGTACTTTGACAACAACTATATCTTCCTATTCTAACACATCGGCACTCTACACAGCCAGCAGAGCCACCCAGCCCAGAAAGTCCTGGTGGGACCAGGAGCAGCCATCACCAAAGGAGACACCTGGGTGAAGGCTGGGCCACCTAATCCCTCATGGAACTGCACTGGCTGGAGCAGCAAGTACAGGGCTGCCAGGGTGGCATCCAGTCCAAACACCACCTAAACCCAGACAGTAAGCAAGCATGGATGGACTTCCCAAGGCTCCCATCTCCTCTCTGTTGAGGCTGCAGCCACCGCTGCCTGGGCAGAGGTAGAAGCAGGCTCAGCTCCAGCCCAAGGACGGGCTCTGCCCTCACAGGAGGCGCCAGCGACAGATCTGTCTGCCACAACATCCCTTTGTTCCCATCCATTATCTCTACCCCAGGAAACAGCAAAACTCGGCGGGCATGACCATGTCCAAGCAAAGCCTGGGATCCTCACCCACGCTCATCCCCCCAGGACACTGCCCTGGGCTCTCTGGCTGCATTTTGGAAATGCACCCATGTCTGGGATGGCCGGGCTTCACACGTCCCTATACGTGGAGTGCAGTGCCAGCAGCTGTGGGCAGCACTGGTGACCCGTGTAGAGAAATGTGTGGGAATTCCAGAATGCCAAAAGGCCTGAACAGGGCAGAAGGCGGATTCTGGAAGCAGGCCTGGTGCTGCCTTTTACGTCTGCGGTGATAAACCCACAGCCTGGCCCTTCTCCACAGCCACAAACAAACAAACACTGAGCGTGGCACTGTGGCTCGGCTGACCCGGGATGCCTGCGTGTCACAGCACCAGAGTCAGACGGGGATGCTACCCCCAAACCTTTCCACATCCCTGGCACTGCACACCTCCCACACCAACGCCCCTTATTTCAGCACCTCGACCCCACCAATGTTTTGGAGCAGACTTCCCAGGGCAGGGGGATGCCGTGGGGTCCCACGAGGCCAGGGAAGGCTGAGCAGCACAGCTGCCCACCTGGAGAGGGATGGGAAGCTGCACAGGGCATCCATGACCCCCTCGGAGCCGCTACCTCCGGAGGAGCAGGGAGCCCAGCCCTCGGCCCCGGCTCAATAACCGAGCTAACGAGAGCCGCTGTCAACAAGTCCGCAGCTCCCCAGCCGGCGCAGGAAGGACGCCTGCTCCAGGGATCCGGGAGGAGAAACCTGTTTCACTGACCTTGCTCCATCACCGCCTTCCTGGCTGCGCCGTGGGCGTTTGGGGCTGCGGCGGGGGGCGAGCGGCTCGGCGGCCCCTCAGGGGCACGGCGAGGAGGAGGAGGAGGAGGAGGAGGAGCGGGGCTGGGGCCGCATCGCCGGCGGGCCGGGGCGCGGGGGACGCGCCGGGCGGGAGGGAGGGAGGATGAGCCCCGCTCCGTCGATGCCGAACCTCGGCGCGGCTCCTCGCCTGCCTGCGGAGCCTCGCTCCACCCCTCATCCGCTAATAAAGCCTCCGCCGCGCCGGTCCCTCCTTTGCCACTGACTCACGAGCTGACCCAGCCCAATCCCCGAACTGCCCCGCACTTCCATTTTCTGACCTACAAAGCCCGGCTCATCCCCGCCACTCTCCTGCTCCTTTACATAAGAGCACCCGGCTCCAAACCCAACCCTGCGGCACTGGGACACTCTCAAGGGATGCCCGAGGGGCCACAGTGGGTGCTCGATGGCGGGGTATGGGCTCGGTCATCCGTGCCCAGGGAAGTGGACCCCAGCTGTGGTTTCATGGGTGCTGCACAGCCCTCGAGGGCACTCGCTGACACCCACAGACAGCATCTCCCCAGGGGCTTTGCTCGCATTTCAGGGAGTGGGAAGGGAGGGTGAGCAGCAGGTGCTGTTCTTGGCATGGTGTCCTGCCTGCTTTAGTGCCAGGGAATGCCTTCACCCCGCTGCCCTGGTGCATTGGCACCCCTCCAGTACCCCGAAACCCAGCCAGTCGGGTTTGAAAAGCAGGCCAGGGATGGCTGGGGAGGTGGAGGCTTTATGGGCACTTGTCAGACTGTGATGGGATGTGCTGGACTCATCTCCACTGCTGGTCAGGGAGCAACTCTGGCCACATCCTGCCCCTTCTCTTCTCACCTGGGAAAAGCATAAAAACATCTTTTTTTTTTTTTTTTTTCCCCAGTTGCTTTCACAGGCAATGGCAAGTGCTGCTCTGTGAGAAGCAGGACTGTGCCCCAAAAGGTCGTGAGGTGGAGGATGAGCATCCTTGGGTCACAGTGGGGATCAGGTGACAGCAGCTGCCAGCATCCCTGCAGGAAGGCTACAGGGCAGAGAGGTCCCCAGGGTAATCAGAAGATGCAGGGATCCCCAGGGAGTGAGACCTCGGAGCTCTGTGTCCCAGGACTGGATGCAGTGCCAGGCCAGGATGGGTTGGGAGAGGAGCTGGCTCAGCCGTGGCCCAGCACTGCCTGACGTAAGGGGTTATACAATCCAGTGCAGGCAGGGTGCTGGGAGCAGCACTGGCGTGTCTGTGACCAGAGCCCTGCTCCAGCTCCAGGGTAACACCTACAGGAATGGAGACAGCCCTGCCCTGTGCTGGGCATCCCTCACGAAAACCCGGGGTGCAGTGAGGGCTCCCTGACCCTCCCCAGGAGGCATTTTGGAGGTGCCAAGATAGGCTCCCTGGTGCCAGCGAAGCAGCATGGCTCCTCCCTGCTGGCATCAGGTGAGAGATCAGCCCCCGGTATTCGAGGCAGGCGGCTGAAGGTGTTACTCACTTGGCCCGGGGCTGCTTGGCTCCACCGGGCAGAGATGCCACGTGCTCAAACTGCCTTTCCCAAGGGAGGATCAGCCAGTGCCTCCTGGGTGGCTTTCCGTGCCAGGGGGGATGAGCAGGTCCCCAGCCCTCCCCAGGCATCCCTCAGACACCAGGGCCTGAAGGAGGTGACATGGAATGGGTGTCTTCTTCTGTGAAGGGGACCGCAAGCTCGCTTTCTCACCACCCCAGGGACAGGTGATGCCAAGGACTGTGCCTGCCCTGACAGCAGGATAAAGCTGTGAAGGGACTGAAGGCTGAAAGAATTACCTTTTTACACTGTTTCTTCCCAAAATTATTATGTATGTAAAGAAGGGGTGGGATCTGGCAGCTCTGACTCTCTCTCCTCAGATGTCCTCCCCACCCTGGATCCCCACCAGACCTGCCACCAGCAGAGCCTTCCCAAGGGACTGAGGGCAATCTGCCCTGCACTTCCATGGGACAGGGAATGGGCACTGGAACCTACTCATGATATCACTGTGGACTTGTCTTCAGGAAAGGTAATTTTGTTGACCACAGGGCTTCTTAGGAAAGGGAAACCTACTGCTAGGGGAAAGCAGAGATTATGGGGATATTTTTGCTGTCGGATAGCAGGTTTTCTCCCACTCTAGAGCAGATGGAGTGCGTTCCTAGGTGACAAGTTGTCCCATCAGATTTGGAAAAGCCATCAATCCATGTGCAGGCTCAACATGAGATTTCCCATGAATTTCAAGGAGGCTGGTTTCACCCCTTTTTCCAACAAAACATGAGTCTTAGTCACTTCCCGTCCAGCAAATTTCCTGGTTTTCTGAGGGCATCACCTTTGCCACGTGCCAGAAGGAAACAACCTTGGAAGCAGGCTCAGGCTGGGCAGAAGGGCTATTCCCAGAACTGCCTCTGGCCTCTCTTGGCAAATTCTGCTATCAGCTCCCTGTCTGGCTCCAGCTGGCTGTGGTCCAGCCAGGGATGTGGCCACAAGATGCCTTCTGTGTTTTCTGGCAGGCCCAGCTGCCCTTGGGCTCCCTGGGCTGGCAGGTGCCAGGGTGGTGCTGGTGGCACCTCGTGAGTGCTCTGTGTGTTTCGCAGGAACCCTCTGGGCTGTGCCAAGGGCCCTATGACTCTCATGGTGCCACTGTAGGTGCTGCAGGAGGCCAGTCTTATCTCACCTTGTGCCCAGCTTGGCTCATTGTTGATTGTTCTCTTCCCAGTTAGGAAGAAAAGTAAAAACAAACCCTACTTTTTCTGCAGAACTTCTCTGAGTCTCCATTTGTGATGTGTCACTTCTGGGTGTGACACTTCTGGGGCAGCAAGGACCCTCTGGAGGCATGTGGCCATCCGATGGACCAGAAGAGCCCTTGCAGGATGAAGCAATGGCTTTAGGGCTGAGCTCTTGTTCATTTTGCACCCAGCCTCATCCCTGGAGTCCCTCTCTCCCTGTGGCCTCCAGCCCAGCAGCTCCCAGAACCAGAGGATGGAAAACCCTGGAAACCTGGTGAGGATGCAGAGGATGGCTCGGAGGCGCTCTGGTCCCCTGGGCTGGCAGGGCAGCCAGCTCCACCTGCCACGGCAGCTTCTACACCCACAGTTTAGCCCTAACCTGGTTTCTATTCTAAGCCCTATTTTTTTTTCATGGGCCTCCTCCCTCTTTTGCTGTGCCCCACTTTGCCCTCCTGCCAGTGAGGTCCAGCTGCCACTGACCCCGATCCCAGCAGGACCTTGCTGAAGTCGGTAATAAAATGCACTGGTGAGGCGAGGTTGCTTGGGTCAGGGTGGCTCCTGCTTCCCCATGCTGGGATTAAGGAGCAGCACATTGGATTTACCTGCAATGGCTTATGGTGGGAGGGGAAAAGCGGGAGGAATGGGGCCAGGGAGACTTTTCTTTCATGGGAAAACCACTTGGAGGATTAACAGCTTTTCCGGTGTTTGTGTTTTCTTAGTGGGCTGCAAAAAAAGCCGTTTTTAAGGTGCTGGGGATGGAAGGCAGCTTCTTCACCCAGTGCTGCTGGCAGGGCTGGGTTTGAAGCCATGTGCCAGCCAGAGCTGACCCACAACCTCCTCAGGGCTCGTCCAGATATTCCCTCGGTCGACTGGGAACCAGAGCACCACTTCTCCAAAGGTGTCATTAGAAGAATCATGTTTTTCCGAGCTAACTGGTTGTATGGGTCTGGCTGTGCTGATGAAATAGCTGCCAGGCAGCATGTGAGTTATCCCTCTGGATGGCAGGGAGCATTGGGCACTCACCTGGAAGAAGAAACAAAAACTGCCCTCGGTGAGTGCCCAGTTCAGCAGGGCTCTGGTGGTCTGCCTGTGCCCACTGGGAAGGATGTAATGGACAAAGTGGACACACTGGGTGCTGGTTGGATGTGTCCCTAAGCCTGGCAGGAAGATGGAGCTGAGACAGACCCTCTCCCCATCCCCTCAGCTCAACTATCATCTCTCCACAGCAGCTGAGAGTGGGAAAATAGGTAACAGCCACGCGAGACTGGTGAGGTGGGGATGCATTCTTGGAGTCCAGCTGGATTTGGGCAGCCCTTTGGCTCCCAACCAACTTTCCAGCCCGAATGAGTGACACAGCACACTGGATTCCCAGGCTGGCTGGGCGGCTCGCTCCCTTCCAGCACTGCCTCCCGGGCACAGCCAGTTACATCATGGCCCTGGCTGCCCTCGCCTACCCTGCGGCCGGAGCAGCATGGGGTCGGGCACCTGCCCGCAGACTGTGGCACCTAATTGCTGTTTGCATCCAGGGTGGCACCAACCTGCCATGCCAGGGAAAAGCGTGGACACATGCCCAGAGGAGGGCAGTGCCCATCTCAGGTGCAGGGGCTGCACGGTGCAATCTCTCCTCTTGCCAATTAAAGCTGTACTGGGGCTTCTTAATGAGCAGGGAGCTTTCTGTCTCGCAGGAATTCCTGGTTTCCATGAATTCAAGGTATCCTGATACCACAAAGAACAGGAACAGAGAAAAGACAGGTATTGGTTGGTGCCCACCTTAGCTCTGGTTTCTTAAAATGGGCAAACACAACAGCCCCAGCAGAGCCTGTTCAAAAACTCCTGGGGAAGAAAGGAAGAGGCACTCGGCCTTGAGCCCTGCACTCCCTGCCAGGCCCTTTCCCTTCTGGCATGTGAAGCCAGCAGTGGAAGCTGGCAGGGAGAACTGCCCCCCAAAAGCAGCTCTGGGTAGTGACACTCAACCACCCCAGCAAACCGTCCTTGCTCAGTCACAGATTGGCCCAAGGTGGCAAGTGCTGGCTAATGCCATCCTGGGGTCCACATCCTCCTTCTGCACACTGAGGAGGTTGGAAATGTCCCTCTTTCCTCGAGAGGGCAGAGGATGGAGCCTGGAGTTACACTGCCTGCACCGAGTGGTAAAAATTTTGTGTGGGCGTCTGATAGGAAGCTGCCGGCCTGGGTGCCTGCCTGCAGGGACATGTGTGTGGCCAGCCCCAGTGGCTCTGGCTGGGGACCAGGAGGGCACCTGGGAGCTGGGAGGGCTGGGGTTGGGTAATGCCATGTTTACAAGGAGAAACATACTTAATTTTTGAGGACTGGAAGCGTAGAGTTGTGTCCAGGAGCATCGTTCCAGCCGCTGGCTGCTGACTGGCACTGGAGCCATGGCTGGTTCCCTCCTCAGGGCTGATCCTTGCCAGGACAGGACCCCACAGAACCTCAGGGTTACAAAAGAGCTGCTGGGCTGGCAGAAGAGAAGACTCGGCCATCCCTTGGTGGCACTGTTGGGGGCAGGCTCAGCATTTTGGCAGCGGAGAAGGACGGAGCCCACAGCATCTCCACCGCGCACCTGCGTTGGGTAACACCTGGCCAGGCTGTGACGCCAGGGACACAGGGGTGGGGGCAAGCAGTTTCGGTCGGGGCAAGAGCAGAGGCATCCAAACCAGTGATTACCTTGGCCCTGAGCTGCTAAGTGGAGGAAGTCTGTGATTAGTTGACACCTCCAGCCAGGCTTTGGAAATTAAGCTGGGCTGGAGCAGGGGTGGATGACAACTGCTTTATTCACTGCTGATATATAAAACTGAAAACACAGCCTAGGCACGGTATCAGGATATGCTGATGGTGGATATGCAGTGAGTCCCCAGGGGCTTTGGGGGTGCTCAAGGGGAAAGGTGGATTTTGGTGCTGTGGATTTGAGCCCTGGGCTGGGATGTCCAAGGACTCAGAGCAGGGCTTTTTGTTGGGTTTGGTTTTCATGTGCTTTGAATAAACCTCTGTTCACGAGCCACTGCTGCGAGTCTCATACAGCCTTGGGAAGTAAAGAAATTACACGTGGTGCTGATCCCTGAGCTTTGGGATTCTTGTGTTTGCACGTGGCTACTAGAAAGGGAAGAGGGGAGATGGTTGTGTTTGGATCTATGGCACAGCTGATACCAGGCACGTGTTTGACTCTATGCAGGGAAGAATCTCCCACTCTGTCAGGCAGTCTCACGAGTCTGTCCCCACCCTGCAAGTGGGGGGATATTCGTGGTCTATCCCTGCAGCACAGCAGCACTCTGGCCTAGCTGGGGCCTGGAGGACCATTGTCCCAATCCCAGAGCCAGGAGGGTTCAGGCTCTACAATGCCATGTAGCCCCTACATCTTACAGGAGTGAGGAGTTAGGTTGATGTCTCCATACCTGGCTGCTGCTGGCAGGTAAATCCCAGCTGTTCTCACCCCGGGGTGAACATCACTGAGGTTTAGCAGAGCAATTCCCCACCTACAACCCCTCCAGCATCCATCTCGGGGTCAAATGGATGAGAAAAATACAGCAGCAATGAAAAGTATGGTGTGAATGACACTGGGGGTGTGGGGCCTCCAATGCCTTTCTGGCTGGACAATGTCCTTTGTGGGGTTTTGCCATTCAGCCGGAGGTGCTGGGGCAGCGCAGGGCAGAGCTGGACCAACATGAGGCCTGGATAAGACCAGACTTCTGTCCACAATTCCTCCCCCACAGCCAGTGCATGACCCAGGGCTCTGCCCGCCCCGTCTCGCCGTCATCCGGTCTGTGCCATGCAAACAGGTCAGCCAGATTAGCCAGCAGCAGGATCCAGCTTTTTCCCGGAGCTGCTGAGCATGAGCAGGAAGTTTTCTGTGGCCCAAAGTGGCCATTTGGGCCCTGCAAACAGTGAGACATCCTGGGGAGGATTATTTTATTTAAGGTTAAAAGCATGACCTTGCCAAAGGAGGATGTGGACTAAAAAATAGCCCTTGATAGGTCTGGCATCTCACCCCCCCCTGCCAGCACCACTGGAGCTCTCAGAGAGGCTGTGGCTGCACCCAAGGTCTTGATCCTTAAGAGGGGAGTTTGCAACCCATGGGATGGGGCTCAGTGTCTATGTGCCCCCCAGCATCCAAGCTTTTGGTCCCTGGAAGGGGACTTTGCAACCTCTGGGTGAGGGCTTGGTGGCTGTGCCAGCTCTGGTGTCCCCTGAGAGCTTGTTGCCCTGACACACAGATCAGGCTGGGTCTCACATTTTGGGAGCCCAGCAGCTCAGGGCTAAGCATCCCTTGGGAGTCCACCAGCTCAATTTCCTGCACTTTTGGCCAAACGACAGTGCTAGCAGCCGCTGCACGGAGCTGTGACTCCCTCTGGTGCCTGCCCGGTGGCTCCCGAGCTCGTCCTTCGCCCTTTCCTCATTCCACAGCCCCAGGCAGGGAGGGTTTGGGGTGCCCCAGCTGGCCTTGGGGTGGATGAGTGAGTGGGGACCGGAGCTAATCTCCCAGCTTGGCAGCAGCTGCGGGAGCTGCTCGGCTCTGGAGCTCGGGATATGACGAACACCGTGTGCCAGGGCCGGAATGCGGGAGGAGGGAGCTGGTTTTGGGGGTGATGGAGGCAGAGCTTTGCCTGCAGATGGAGCTCCTCGCTCGGCCTCCGGGCTCAGGGAAAAGGGAGGAGTGAGGGGATGAATCCGGAGATTTTCTCCTTTTTGAGGACCCCGCAGCTCAGGCAGACCCCAAAAGACAAAGAGAGGCGGTGCTTAAGGTCTCCCTGCTGGGCAGGAGATAGTGGTAATTAATCCCTCATTAAGTTAATTACCCAAAAGCGCTTGGTCTAAAAGAGGTGGGGGGAAGTGCCGCCCCAAACCTGGGTATTATAAAAGTGAATCTCTGCAGACTCAGCCACGTCAGGGGAAGGGGAGGTGGTGGTTTTGGGAGTGTCTGGCTGAGGCAACCAGGGGATCTGGTGGTGTCCCACTGCCAGCCCCTGCAGCCTGAGCCTTCCTCCCCCAGGGAGGAGGATGAGGGTGTGCAAGGTAGGCAATTGGAGGGAGGGAGGGGCTGCTGAGGGAGCTCTACCCCCTCACCACGGCCCTGGGGTGCAAATACTGCAGCTTTTCCAAACTCCTGGATTTGGGCTGGAAACTGCACTTCTGGGGCTGCAGCAGGTGCTGTCCCACGAGCTGGGGGGAGCCTGGGGGGGCTCAGCAGGGAAGCATGTGCAGCTGCTGGGTCCTGATGGCCTGACGTGTGTGTCCTTATGCCAGGCTAAAATGACCTGTTTTCCCCTCTTTTGGGAGCAGGGACATGGGGGGAGCTTTTTGGGAGCCAGGTGTAGCCTTTCTAGGAGCTCAGTTCTAGGGGCAGAGGGGGTCAGATGAGGACCGTGGCGGGGTTCTGATTCCCATGGCTCCCTCAGGCCGGCAGATGCCTGAGGAGGCAGTGGGGGCTGCCTGTGGGACCCTCGTGCTGCCCAGGACAAGGGACAGCCACAGGGTCAGCAGCTGCTGGCCAGAGCTCGCTGCTCCAGGGATTACATTGATCCCCTCCAGCTGCCCTGCTGTGTGCTGAAGGATTTCTGAGCCTTACACGTGTTTTCCTTGCTAAATTGGAGGTCTTTGTGTCCACGGTGCAAGGGCCAGGCCAGCATTTGCTTTGATCTCTAAGATCTCAGCTGTGTCAGGGCAATGGTGTGAGTTGGTGTGTGGTGGGAAATCAGACGTAAATTGGGGTTTAAAAGTCTATTTTGGAAATGGAGCTCTGTAAGGTGGCAGATTTAGGGTTACAATCCTGAACCTGCTGCCTGTCCTGATGGCTCTGCAGACTCCTACAATTTCTGGTCTGTTGTCAGCATTGTGAATCACACCTTGGCTGTACCTTGATGGAAGAAACTCTTTTGGGTTCAGCACTTTTCCTCAGGAGCCAAAACTCAGCCTCTCCCGTGTAGTTTTCAACCCACTATTTGTTCTCTTCTCCCAGGTGGTCTCTGGTCCTGGTGGCAGCACAGAACTGAGCGATGCCATGCTGCCTCTCCCTGTGCCAGCTGCAGTGGGATCCTCATCGATCGTGTTGGTCTTGGATGTGTGGCTGATTCCCACCCCCTGCTCCTCCTCAGCTGCCACCATGTAACCGGTTCTGCCCCGCTGTGCAATGCTCGCCCTTGGCCCTGCCAAACAGCACCCCCTGAGCAGGGCTGCCACCCTCCTGCCGCTGTCCCTTTTGTGGTGACATCCGAGGTGTGACAGTGAAGGTTTGTGTCTCTCAGGAGCAGCCTCAGCCGCCCCACCCGATGCACCTGTGGGTCTGACACCCTCCTCCCCCGGCCTGGCAGCACCCATGGGTGCTCTCCCAGCGTGGGCAGGTGACAAAAGCCATTCTGCTCATCAGAATGAATCGCTGGCTGGGCTTCACACACTGCCGTGATTCCTCAGCGCCCCTGGCTCTAGAAATGGTCTTTCCTAAATGAAAGCTCAGCAGGTCTCTGATGGACTCTCAGCTCTGCCCCTTTTGCAGCAGCTGGGATTTTTTTTTAATTGTTATTAATTTTTTTTTTTCCCCAGAGGATGATGGCAATTCCCTGGGGCTTGGTGTAACTTGGGCGTGGGGTTTGCTTCCCTGCAAATTGCGGCAGTGACGTAGTGTTACTGGAGGTGCTGAGCCCATCCCAGTTTGAGGCTGGGATACCCTAGTGATGGGTGTAGCTAACCAGCCTTGTTTGTTGCAAATCCATAGGGATTTGATGGATGTCAATGTTCATTAAGGTTTTGGTGAATCAGTTGAGCTGATTTGAGGTTTGGCAAGGAGAAAATAACAAAGCAAGAAGAAATCCAGTGCCACAGCGAGGAACAATGCGATTTTAGCTTTCCTTCATAAAGAAATACGGCTCTGGGGGTCCTGGTCTGTGCAGGGGCATCCCCAAAGCTTTTGGATGCCTGTGGGTGGGTGGAGGACAGTGATGGAAAATGGAGGAAATTCACACAGGAATAGGTCAGAAGAGAAGAGAGACCCTGCGGGGGTCAGAGCTGGTTGCCAGAGCTGCTAGGGACAGATTTGGCGTGGCCTGGCCCCTGGCGGGTGCCCCCGGGCTCGATGTGCCCCCGGCAGAGCGGAGGGTGCTGGGCGGCTCTCAGCAGCAGCAGTTTGGGCAGGCGGGCACAGGCAGCCCCTCCTTCCCGCAGCCTGCTCCTTGCTGTGGAAAAGGTCGGTTTTCTCCCCAAAACGGCTCCCTCGTGGGACAGACAACGTTTGCTCCCTCTCCCTGGCAGAAGCGAAACCCTATCCCTGTCCTCTGTGCTCCGCTTGGGTTTCTCAGGGCTATTCCTGGCGCTTGGCTTCTTCGCCTCCAGCATTTCCAGCCTCTCTCCATCTTTTTTCCACTCCTTCCCTCCTCTGCTGCCGTCGCTTCCCTGTCTCGCCGAGCGTCCTCCCCGCGGCCCCGCTGCCACGGCTGCTCCCCGAAATGGGCCACCAAGGCGGATTATTGCCATCGCTAATCTGCATTCGCCCTCCCCCAGTCCTCCCCCGCTCCTCCCTTCTCCAAATCGCAGCTGCCCTGGTGCGCGGAGCCGCACGGGCTGCCCGGCCACCCTGGGATGGCCAGCGCAGGAGCCACCGAGCCAGGGCTGGCGTGAGTAGGGGGCTGTGGTGGCCGGGGTGTCCGTGTGGTGGGAGGATGGGTGGCTCCTCCGGCCGTCTCCGCTGGCTGCGTCCTCCTTGGATTGTTTGTTTTTTTTTCCATCCCTGCCCTTCCCGTGTCCTTCGGCGGCAGCAGGAGCCGGGAAGCCCGTCCGCGGTGGGTCGGGGTGCTGGGGTTGATCGTCTGGGGGTGACACCCTGCGTGGCCTCTGCTCAGCAGGGAGATGCCGCTGGAGGATGGGGACCCGGCGAGGCCGAGGGGACGGCAGGTCAACGGTGAGGTCGGCGGTACCCCCCGGCTCAGGGGGATGGGGGACCCCTCGCTCCGCGGCACGACAGCACCTGGTGGCAGCAGGACAGAGGTGATGGCAGAGGGCTGGGAGTGGGGGCCAGCACTGGGTGACGGGGACGTGACCCCCGGGGGAGCCCCAGAGCGAGCAGGGCAGCCCGAGGAAGCCCTGATGACCGAGCTCTCGGAGCTGGTGCAGAAGGTGGTGAAGAGCAGCAGCTGGTGGGAACGGCACGGTGTGGACATCAGCATCCTTGCCTGCAGCTTCCTCCTGCTCCCAGCAGGTAACCGGGCTCAGTGCCCCCCAAACCACAGCCAGGGGAGTCCCCAGGGGTCCCACTGCCTCCTCGTGACTGCTTTGTGCTGGGAGCCTGTTGGCACCTATTGAGGTTGTAGCAAAGCCACAGTAACTCCTTCACCCCGTGACTTGGTGCACCCTGACCCCACAGCGGGTGACAATGACACCCGGGGGACAGCCTGGGGTGTGGGGACAGTGGTATCTGGGGTACAGCCTGGGCTGAGGGGATGGTGCCCAGGCAGATGTACACAGGGCAGGACGGGGAGTGATGTGTCCCACCATGGGACAGGGAAACCGTGGTGGTTTTGGTGGCAATGGCCCTGGCTGTGGTGGGTGCAGGGGAAAACGGTTGGGCATGGGTCTCTGGCTGGAAAGCTGGGACCTTCCCTTGCTTTTGAACTCCTGGGGATGCTGAAATCCTGGCAGGGTCATGACAGCAGGTGGATCCCACATCCCAGAGCTGTGGGGTGGGATCGGGCACCTGCAGCACCTGTTGCCATCAAGGCTGGAAGTGGCCAAACCTTCAGCACAAGGGTGAGTGTGACTGGCCCAGTCATGAGGGTGATGAGGAGGCAGACTCTGACTTCTGTGGTTTAAATACCTGTAACTATGGCTGAAGAACAGGTTTAGAGCCGTGGCTGGCGTGTTTGGGTGTAGCAACACCTCCAGCCTGGCTCAGAGGGCTGCAGGACGTGCATGGCCGAGCTCCTGCCCAGCTGGTTTCTCCACAGGATTCTTGTGCCTGCGGTCAGCCCAGGCCATCCCTTTCTTGGTGGGTGTCCTCACCCTTGGCGTGGTGCATCACACCCTCACCGTCAAGGGCAGCCACCTGGCCAGCCACAATGCCTTGACTGAGTCCAAGTCCTGGGGCAAAGTGTGGGCTATCTTCTTCATTGAGGTGAGTGAGGCAGCCCCCAAAAACACCCCATCAGCTCCTTGCTGTGGTGGGGAATGTTTGGAATGGTGGGAATGGTTTCTAATGCTTAACTCTTAAAAGTCCATTTCCAGACTGGTTTGGGGTCTGTGGGGTGCAGAGCATCTCCCCATGGTGCTTCGTTATGGTTCCAGAGCATCTCCCTGGGTTCCTCCCACACAAGCCCAAGCCAGGCAGTGCCCAACCCTGGCACCACAACTTCTCTCTCTTCCCTCCCAGCTCTGCTCATCTTTCACAGTTGAGCAGGCCACCTACAACCATGTGAAGATCCACCACGGCTACACCAACGTCATCGGCCTGGGGGACTCCAGCACCTGGAAACTTCCTTTCCTGAACCGCTACGTTTACATGTTCATCGCGCCTCTCGCAGTGCCCATCCTAACCCCTCTGGTTGCATTTGGTACGTGTCCCAGGCACCTGGGGACAGGGTGCTGGGTGCAGGGAGCTTGTACTGCCCACCCCACCCAAGGGTCCTGCTTTGTTTGGAGGCATCACATTAACTACACCAGCCCCTGGAGGGACACTGGGCTGCAGGAAAGGCAGGAGATGCTGCACTTGCCCTGGGGACCCCATGTGCTGCATCTACTTTCTGCTGATGCTGAGAAAACCCTTCACCATTTCCTCTGTTGAATGTCGAAATCTCTGGCAAAAGCCATCATGAGCCTGAAGCACCCCAAATCCATTCTCCTTTAACTCAGATCTGTGGCCATAATGGGTGTCACAAGTGGGTCTCAGGTTGATCAGAGCATCACACAGCGTGTTTGATGGCTGTGTATGGGGTGGAGGTGTGGGGGGCAGGGGCCAGACATAAAGAGCTTGGGCAGGAAAGGTGATGGTGCCAGAAAACAATCAGGGAGAAGAGCCCAGAGAGCAGTAAGAGGCTGGGGAAGCAAAGCCCTCCAGGCTGCATGACCCAGCCCTGGGCAGTGCCAAATGCACGGACAATGACTTGGCAAATTGTAAGAAATGAAGATGCATCTGAGTCCCCTGAGTGATGATGCACGGCTGGATCTGCTGCTCTGGGGAGGCTCTCAGACCCAAACCCCAGCAGTTCTATAGAGTTTGGGCCAACCTGGAGGATGGGGAAAGTGAGTTCATGGGCTGGGCTGGGCTGTGGGGCTATTGGCACACTGGGCAGCCTGGCTGCTGGAGCAGCAGTGGTGGTAAGGAAACAACACCTCTCCCATGTGCTGCCTCCTCTTCCTTGTGCAGATTTATTGAGGAATGTGGAGTGGAAAGCAGCTCTCCGGACCCTCTGCTGCATGTTTCTGGGGTTTTACTGCCACTACTGGCTCCTGCTCCACATCTCAGGCTTCCAGTCACCGTGGTCCGCCCTGCTCTGCATGCTGCTCACCCGCTCCCTCCTGGCCCATCCCTACATCCATGTCAACATATTCCAGGTAGAGACCTGAAGCTTCAAGATATCCCAACAGTGCTGGAGACAGGCCAGCCACCACCCAGGGCTGGTGGCAAAGCCCTGATGCTGATGGCTGGAGCTTGTGTCACCTTAAGGCGAGTGGGTCACCTGCCTTGTGCTGATGTTGTCACTGGGAGGATCAGGCTGGTGGTGCTGGGTGGAAAGTGGTGGTCCTTGGAAAATGTCAGGGCAGATGAGTGCAAAGGGTGTGAGGATGATGTCCTCTGCAGTGGCTGGCAGGATTGGGAGGGCTGATGTGGGTTTCAGGTGGTGTTACAGGCCCTGGGATGGGGAGAGGCTGGTGGCTCTAAGTGTGGATGAGTTGGGGGAACAGAGCCTGGGAGCTCCTTGGTGGCTCCATGGACAGACAAACACAAGATGGAGTGACTTTAGGGACCAACCCAGCTCTGGGGCTGGCAGAGAGACCCCAAAATGTGGCTCTTCATGCCCACACACAGACAGAGCTGCCATTGGCTCTGCTGGGAAGAGACTGGGGAGGTGACAGATGCCACAAGGTGCCCACCCTGCCTCTCCCACAGCACATCGGCCTCCCCATGTTCGCGGCCGACCGCAAACCCAAGCGGATCCACCTCATGAGCCTGGGTGTCCTCAACCTGCCCCGCAACGCCCTCCTTGACTGGTCCTTCGGCCACTCGCTCATCAGCTGCCACGTGGAGCATCACCTCTTCCCCAGCCTCTCTGACAACATGTGCCTGAAGGTGAGACGACCCCACAGGGTGGCTGAGAGTGCTGGGAGGTGACATGGGGATGAGACATCCACCACCTCCGGTCCCCACTGCCAGACCTGTCTGTGCTGCTCCTTCCCGTGTTGGAAAGCACTCGCTGCTTTGCCACAGCCCGTAACCCACCTCCTGCTATCCCATTCCTGTTTCTCCTGGGTTTCTGCTCCCTGCCCCTTCTCCTGGTCGCAGTTCCAGCCTGCAACAGCCTTTCTGCAGTCCAGGATCCTCCCAGTTATTCCATTGGGAAAGCATCCCCAGCACTGTGCAGTTTTTGGTTCAGACAACATCCAAGCAAACCTCCTATCACTTTGGTCATGCTCTCGCTGCTCTGAGGTGTGGGGTGTGTTTAAAACGTGGGCTCTGAGCACTGCCCTGGCTGGAGGGGATCCCAAGGCAGGTCCACACACTGCCCTTCAGCACAGGATCGCCATTCACTTAATGCTGTGCCCTTATTTTCAGTGCCCTTTGCTCAAGCTCACAGGGCTGGCAGAACCTACCTCCCCCAAAGGGGTGTTGCAGGGAAGGGGGTAATTAAGTCTGTGGGAACTTCCCAGTCCCATCACCGAGCTGGCTGTGTGGGCACGTGGGGATAACAATGGGTGTGAACGATGAGCATTCGTGGCTGGCTCTCATTAGAAGCCTCATTAGGGCATCTCTCCTAATTCAGAGCCCTACAAAGGCGTTTTGCCAGGGTGAACTCCCTGTGATGCTGCAGCTGGAAACTACCTTCCTCTTAATGTTCACAGCAAAGATATTACAGCTGGTGCTGCCTGCTCCAGCCTAGCTTTGGGGATCGGGGATGGGTTTTCTGGGCACGTTTCAGGCACCGTGTACAAACACCAGGGCGTCCTGCACAGAGGTGACGCTGCCTTTGCCTTTGCAGATCAAACCCATCGTCTCCCAGTACCTGAAGCAGAAGAAGCTGCCCTACAACGAGGACACCTACAGCTCCAGGCTCCGGCTCTTCCTCCAGAGATACGAGGAGCTGATGGTCCATGCTCCCCCCATAACGGAGCTGGTGGGCATCCAGTGAGGACCGTGGGGGCCACAGCACTCGGGGGGCTGTTTCCCACAGGGACATGCAGCAGGGATGGTTTTAACAGGACCAACACCTCCACGAAGCCGTGGCGTAGGAAACAGCCCTCCCTGAAGTTTTGCTTTTGGCTAGAAAATGGTGCACGGAGCCACTGCAGGGGGAGAGCCACATGGTGCAACACCAGGGACGGAAAAATCGGGGTCCCCCCACAGTTATTCCCAGCCAGGGCTTAGTTTTATTCACTCTGCTTTCACACCTGGGGAGAGGAAACCTCCCCCATCCGTGGGGGATACGGCGCCACATCCAGGACATCCAGAACTGAGAAGCACCAGGATCTGTAGGATGGAGCTGCAGCTGTGTGGTCGGGGTCTCAGGGGAGGGGTGGATGGTGGGGAGGGGATTGTGTCACTGCTGCTTGTGCTTTGCCTGACTTTGGGCTAAATCAGTCGCTTCTAGGAACAGAGATTTGGCAAATTCAGCCTTAACACTTCGGGGTGGATTTCCTTTATCGTTGGGTTTTGTTGCTGGTGGAAGTCTTACTGGTATCCTGTGGTACCCAGGGTAGGACTGGGGGAAAGACCCTCACCCCAAGGGTGGTGTCTGCACTGGGGTCCCAGAGGTGACCCCAGACCTGGTCATTGCTGTGGCAAGGATTTATCAGGGCAATCATCTGCCAGAGGCAGGCAGGTGTCCAGGGCTTGGGAGATTTTCCCTGTTTACGAGGGTTAACTTTGCCCCCTGTGCTGCTGCCAGGGGCCAGGATGCTCCTGTGGCCAGTTCCAACCTCCTCTGGGAAGCTGTGTCTGGCTTTACCAGGGTCCTCTGCTGTCCCTGACCCACAAGACCGATGACAAAGTCCACCCCAGTGTCACGGTGGGGAGCTGGCAGCAGAAAGGGCAGATGGCCAAACTGGGATCAGCGTGGCTTTGCTCTGAGCCTGGGGTTTTATTCCCTGATTTGAGCTCTCCTCCCATCAGGGCTGGACCCCCACAGTCCCACAGTGTGGATTTATAAGGCTGTACAAACAGATGTGTCCCAAGGCACAGGGAGGCTCTGCCCGGTCCTGGCCCATGGCAGGGTGATTGTTGCAGCAGGCAGTCCATGGTGCTTTACCCCGCTTCTCCTCCACCAAGACCAGGAACATCCTCAGATGCACTGTGGAAGTGTCCCTGTGATGTGAGGCTGGAGCTGGGATGACCATGGCATTCCTGTGTAGACGATCCAGACTCAGGACAAGGAGAAGTGGCCCTGGGTCCATCCAGTGTGACCCCTTTGGCATCAGAAATGTTGAATTATTGATTTATCCTGGGCTGGTGCCCAGGGAATGCTGATGCACTGATCTGGTGGCATTGCCACCTCTCTCCAGGCCCATGTGGGTCATCGATCCAGGACATTATGAAACATCCAAAGGGCAAATTCCCATCCTTTGAGCATGGGTTAGGCTGGGTCTGTAGGTAGGGGAGCAGCTGGAGGGGTTTGACCAAACTAAATGGCCTGAATGGTCCCGGGGGTCAAAGACCCTCCCCAGAACTGCCTCCCTGATTCATCTCTCAGTTGAGCATCAGAGAAAAATTAAGATAAATGTGATGAATTAGCAGCATTCCCAGCTCCAGTGAGGGGGTGAGGGTCATTAGAGGTGCTTTTTGTTCAGGCAGGGTAATCTCAACCTCACGTGTTCCCGTTTGAGGGCACAAGATGCTCTTTTGCCCTCTCCTGCTGCAAAGAGATCAGCCCCAAATTGTGCCAAGCACTGGTGGGAGCAACAGCCCTTTTCCCAGCCGGATTTCATGGGTGTTGTTTAACGCAGTGCCATCTAAAGGCGAGCGTTTGCAGGTCCTTCAGCCAGCGGGGGACGGCCTGTGACTTGGGAAACAGGTGCATTATTCCCTGCCAGAACTGCTGGATACAGAAGTTAATGGGGGAAAGGGAGAATTCTGGGAAAAAGGAGGATTCTGACTCCTGTGATTGGAACCCTCCAAATTTAAGCGTTCGTGGATGACCTCTATGGTGATACTTGGAGCCTTCAGCCTTGCCTCTCTGGGCAGGGGGTCGATGATTGCTGTGCTGACCTGAGGATGAGGGGTTGGAGCCGTCGGAATTCCTGGTCCTCACTACAACCCCCCTGAAGGAGCAGCTGCAGAGGGAGGCACAGAGCCAGCTGCCGTTCTCAGCGTGTCTTTGCAGAAAGCCATCAACTCATTTCCAGGACCAGGAGAGAGCGTGTGGGTTTTATGACCTGTATTACAACCGGCTCCTGGCTGTAAACTCCTCATGGTCTTAATTGCATTTAAAAAGGCCCGTGAAGCACTCGCCTGTGTGCTCTGGCATCTGGCCAACTTTTAAACGTCTGCTGGGCCCGCTGAGCTGATATTTCTGGCTGGTGTGTTGTGCAGAGGCTGAACCAAGATGGGATGTGGTGCTCCTGCATGGGAGGTGTGAGCGCCAGCATTTGAAATGAGCTGAGTGATGGGGATTAAGGAGGAAATAAGGCAGAGACCATGGGGACGCTGGGCCAGGAGCTCTGTCATTTTTCCACTCTCTCTGGCGTTAATGTTTGACCCTCTATCGAAGGATGCTGTGAGTTTCTCCTGGTAAGAGCAGGGCGGCTGTGCAGCGCATGGTTAAAATCACTCTGAACTTCTTTTTCCCTCGGTTGACCTCGGCAGCTGGTCGCTTTTTTGGGTGATAAAGGGGCGCAAGCAATTAGCAGCATCAGCGATGACGACGCTGCGAGAGCGCACCGGGTACCGCGGACGGCTCACCATAAAGAGCGGCGGTGCGAACGGCCGCCACCCGGCCGCTCCTTCCCCGCTCTCTATGGTATCGCCTCGTTTCCGGTCAGCCTCAATGGAAACGGCGAGCCGCCATTAACTGTCGGGGCGGGGGCGGGGCCAGGCGGCGGCGGGGGGCGGGGTTATGCTAAGCAAGGCGCTGTCCGGCCTCACGATTGGTCGGCGGAGAGGAGGGGGCGGGGCCGGACGGGCGGGGGCGGGGCCCGGCGGCGGCGGAACCGGGCCTGGGGGGGCCGCATGTGCGAGGGGAGAGCGGGCCCGGATAACCGGGATAAGCGGGGCAGCCGGGGCTGTGGGCCCGGGGGGCTGCGAGAACCGCGCCCCGCAGGCCCGTGCGCCAGCCCAGGGGGGACTGAGACGCACGGGGACCCCGGTGCGCGGGGTCGGGGGTCTCGGTTCTGGCGCTCTGGAGCAGCTGACACCCCTCCGGGCACCCCGGTACCGCCGGCCCCGGCCCGGCCGTAAGCGCCAAGGCCCCTGGCCTAGGGGTGTTTCCGCCTGCCCGGGTGCGGTGCATCAACCCCGGCCGCTCTGTGCTCCGCTGCGGCCATGGCCGGCGCGAGGGGACGAGCCCCGCCGGGTGCGTGCCGGGCTGCAGGGAGGGGCTGTGCCGGCCCTGGCCGCTCCTGTGGCTTCACGCCCTGCCTGTCCTTGTGCCCTGCAGGTCTGCGGCGGTGGCTGTCCTCGCCTGCCGCGGCGCCTCGGGTCTGCGTGGTGGGCAGCGGCCCCGCCGGCTTCTACACGGCTCAGCACATCCTCAAGGTACCGGGATGGGACCTGGGCACCGAGGGAGGCATCTCTGTGCTGCCTGGCTCTCGGCAGGTTGTGGGGTGGCTTAGTGGGCTCCTGGCCCTGCTCCAGCCGGGTCTGTGTTGTTGTGGGGCTGCTTGGGACAGCCCAGACGCCACAAGGTCCTCCTGGGCCTCTTTGGTTGGGGTAGGTAGCGCTGCTTTCATCCCTGCCCTGTGCCTGGCCCGTCCATTCAGGATTTAGGTTGGTTGCTGCGAGTTCATTCCAGGTGATTTTTCTAGAATCAAGTAATCAGCAGGAATCTGCCTCTCTCAGAGCTGTTGTCACCCAGCAGGAATGACATTACCTGTGTGTTAAAAGTGGGTGTGTAGGACCTGCTCTCCTCCCTCCTCCTTCCCCACCAGAATTAAGGCACATGGGTGGTGCTTTACCTTGTGTCTGCAAACTTCAGTGCTCCAGGCAGTCAGGTCTGTTGGGAAATGAGACCTGAACACAGAACTGGGCTGCTGGCACCCTCCAGAGATACAGCAGCTTAACCCCATCATTAAACCGTGCTGTGTTGTCTCTGGAATATGTTGGAAAATAGCTGTTACTAAGCCTCAGGGACGAATTTCAGGGCTGCTTAATCTTGGGAAGAGGCTGACTCAAAATACAAGATAACAAAAGCCTTGAAGCCAAACATCTGTCTACAGCTCTGACCCTGAGGTGACTCAACTCAGGGCATGGGCTTCTCTACTGGGGACTGGGAGATGTCTGGCAGGCCCCCCAGCACCCAGGGTGCTGCACTGGGAGCTTCCCAGCTGGCCTGGGGGCTCTCTGATCAGCCCCCCGGGTATTGGATCCCACCAGGTTAGTGTGGAAAAGGAGCTCAGGACTGGGTAGGGACATGGAGCCCCACAAGGTGGACTTGATGGTAGTTGGGGGTTGCTCTGTGCTAGACCTTGTGGTCTGAGCTGGCAGTAACAGGTGCAGCATCATCCTGCTCATGGAAAACTCTGGGTGAGGCTGTTTCTTACTTGCTGCAGCCCCCCCTCCTGCCCTGCATTTCCCCCAGTGGCAGATGACTGTTGCTAGGCTCCTGTGACCTTTCTGTCCTCATCCCCTGACTGTGACTTTCTTCTCCCACAGCACCATGGCGGGGCCCTGGTGGACATCTATGAGAAGCTGCCTGTTCCCTTCGGGCTCGTCCGTTTTGGGGTGGCCCCAGACCACCCCGAGGTGAAGGTTGGTGCTGGCTCCCTGCCCTTGCCTGTGAATGTGGTGACAGTGGTGGGTGCAGCTGAGGTGGTCACTGTCCTTCCTGGTGCGTCAGGCTCTCTGTGACCTGGAGCTGTCACACCAGAGAGGTCCAGATCTCCTCCTTGTCCATGCCACGGACAGGTGACATGGAACACCTGGTATTAGGGCTCTGGACAGCGGGTCAGAACCAGGGGCTTGTGATGGGAGGTGCTGCTCCTGGTGCTGGTCAGCCTGGCCCAGAGCAAGGCCGAGGAGCATGGATGGGTTTCTTTGTCCCTGGGCACTTTGTACCAGCAAGATCTCACCTGCTCATTGCTGCTGCCGTTTGCCCCTCAGTCAGTACCCATTCTGGGAACACACAGAACTCCTCATGGGGGCCGTGGAGTTGGGCTGTAGGTGCTCTCCTGGGCAAGGAAAAGCTAAGCCAAAGATTTCCCGACCATTTTCCTTTGCCTGGCAGTGAGTTGTACCCAGGGGTATCTGCTGTATCTGAGCTGGAGTGGAGGAGGTTGGAAGGGTAGGACACAGGAGATCCAGACACAGCAATATCTTGCAGCAATTTCCTCAATCCCTGGAGATCATAAGACCAAAATGCCTGGATCCCTTTGTGCTGAGAGAGGAGGAATGGACATACTGCAGATGCTGCCCCAGCTGTTACAGTGGTATCTGTCCTGTCCTGTCCTGTCCCCAGGCTGAGTCCATCTGGAGCTGCAGGGATGGGAGTGGTGGTTTTGCTGTGTAGCCCTGATCACTCAGAAAAAGGTCTGGATGCCATCCTGGCCTGCATCCTCTCTCGAGGCTTTCAGGAAGGGCTGAGATGAGATGCTGACAGAGGCAGTCGGGTGGGCTGCACACCTCATTTTTGGGAAGTTCTCCCCTGCAGAGGGGTTTATTTTGAGGGGCTGAATGTACTGGTAAGGTCTTGTCCTCCTCAGGTGGGTGCAAAATACGGATTTTTCTTTCACAAAGGGTGGTGGAGAGTCACAGCTGTGCTTATCTTCCCTGTGAGTTATCTCTGGCTGTTGGTAGATAAGAGTCTCAGAATAGCTTGACTGGGATGAGACGGTGAAGCATCTCAAGGCTGGAGGGGATGGGGACAGGGATCTCCTGCTGGCAGTAGGCCTTGTCCCTGGCTGTGGGACATAACTCCAGGTCTGTGCTCTCTGCAGAACGTGATCAACACCTTCACGCAGACGGCGCGCTCGGAGCGCTGCGCCTACTACGGGAACGTCACCGTGGGGAGGGACGTGATGGTGCCGGAGCTGCAGCAGGCCTACCACGCCGTGGTGCTGGTGGGTACCCACCACCTTGGTGCCCCAGGGGTCCTGGGAAAGGTCTGCAGGGTTACTCCCCACTAGGATCTTGGGAAGAGTGTTTGGGTGAGGTGTTTCTGGGTGCCCTGTTATCATGGGAAACTCTTTCCAGCCTTGGGACAGCTTGGGGATTGTCCGAAGTCCTTGCAGGGGGAGTGTGTGCTGGAGCTTGGCATTGAGTGCAGGTCTCTGAAACCTCTCCCTGTGCTGGCCAGTGCTTATTTCAGCCTGCCATGCATTTGTCCTTGCTGCTCAGTCCTCAGCTTGTCATGCTCTGCCTTGGACCAAGGACGTCAAATTTGGCTCTGGAGCCCAGGATGATGAGGTGGATGAAGCCCCTCTGCTTGGGCTGTGTTTAGCCCTTCCATTGAGTATCCCAGCCCTTGGCATGGGATATCACAGCCATGCAGCGACCCTGGCAGCAGCTGGAAGGGGAGATTTGTGTTTTGGTGTCCAACCCTGCACATGGTGACATCTCTGACTGTCTGCTCCCTCCTCAGAGTTATGGTGCTGAAGACAGCCGGGTCCTGGGGATCCCAGGGGAGAACCTCCCTGGTGTTTACTCAGCCCGAGCCTTCGTGGGCTGGTACAACGGGCTGCCCGAGAACCGGGACGTGAGTACGGCCCTGTGCTTCCCTGCCCTTCCTCCCATCCTTCTTCCCATCCCAACACAGGCATTCATCTCCAGATTAAGTCCTGAAAGGCCTGCAATTGGAAAAGATTAGCAGGAGCCATGTTAAATCCTTCTTAGATGGTAGAAATGTGAACAATTTGCACATCAGTGAGAGCGGATTAGCTGGCTCTGCACGTTGGCAGCACATTTTGGCAGGGCCAGATGGGAACCTGTAGGGGTGATGCTCTGCTTCCTGAGGAGGCTTTTTGGCCAAAACAGCTCCTGCTCCCAGGAGAGCAGGCAAGCTGGGAAGAGGGATCGTGTGGGGTGCCTGGGGCGGCTCTGTTGCTGTGTCTGCTTGGGGAGGAGGCTCGTGTGGAGTTTCCCCATCTGCATCACCTCTTTCTGAGGCAAAGCAGCGTGGAAGGGAATTTGAGTGGTAGGAGCGGGTCTAAAGGGCTGGACATCATGGAGGCCATGTGGATTCAGTCACAGCTGGGTCTCCCCACAGCTAAAGCCTGACCTGAGCTGTGAGACGGCGCTGATTCTGGGTCATGGCAACGTGGCACTGGACATTGCCCGGATCCTCCTGTCTCCACTGCAGCTCCTCAGGGTGAGTGATGGGTCCTCTGCACCATGAGGGCAGCCCAGGCCCCAGATTCCCTCCCTGCTGGGTGGCTGCTGGCTCCCACCCGTCTCCTGGTCAAAGACAGACTCCCCTGCCTTTGGGATCTTTCCCCAGGGAAGGCTGCTGCCTCTCGGGTGCACCCATGGATTCACAGTCTGTAGGGAGTGATCCAAGGCTGTGGCCATGCCTTGGGTGATGCTGCAGAACCCTCTGGATTGCTCTTCTGGCATCCAAAAAGTTGGAAATCGAGCATCATCCCTTGCTTTCCCATGAGAAGCAAAAGAGGAGCCGCTTTCCCTCTTCTGCCACCAAACTGGAAACTTCTGCTGGGGTTTATCTTTTCCTACTGGAGCTGAGGGCAGCAGTCTGGTTTCAGCTGGTGGCACTGGGCAGACTGGGGCACCTCATCCCTACAGACAGCTGGGAGCTGGTGTGCACCAGCTGCTGCCCCAGATGTTGGCAGCAAAGGCTCTCCCTCTGGGAGAAATGCCACGAGGTTTGTTACAGCTGTGCAACAACTTCCTGTATTAATATCTAAATTAATTTAAAAAAAAACCCCAAACTTGGAGGCTCTGCCAACCAGTGACTAAAGCCAGCTGGGAGCTGTGCTGCAAAAGACATGGCACTGGAATGAGTGCCAGGGTGGGCAGGAATGGTTTATCCTGGTTACCTGGTGTCCCTCCCATCTTGTTTTCTCTGGAAAAGATCGTGCAATCTAGATAAACACACATGACTGAAACAGAGCACAGGATTTCTGTGAGGTGCCAGTGCCAGGTTGAGGCCTGGCCGTGCTTGTGCTGGAGCTGCCTGGGGCAGGCAGGTGGTGATTTGAGCTGTGGGTTGCAGCTGGTTTCAGGCAGAGCCTGTATATCCTGAGCTGGGAAGTCACCTAACAGCATCTGCAGGCACCTCAGAATGGAGCTCACTGGAGGGCTTTGCTCTGTTAGCCCCAAGGTGAACCTGCTGGGTGGATCCCCTGAGGCAGTCAGGGAGTGCTGGCTCGTTACCTCTGGTGCATTATGGCCTCAGAAGGAACATTCAGTGATGAGGGACCAGCTGTGCAAATAGCTCTGTGCAAAGGGAGATGAGTTGTTTCCCGTCCTCCCCGGGCTCTCTGCATGCACAGCCAGCTTTTCTGCTGATTTTTCACCTTCAGAGGCTGTGCCTTCCCCCCAGCTCCCTCCAGATCTGCCCTCGTCCCACTCTGCTGTCTCTGTTTTGCAGAAGACAGACATCACTGACAGGTCCCTGGCAGCTCTTGCCTGCAGCAAGGTGAAGCGTGTCTGGCTGGTTGGGAGGAGGGGACCTCTCCAAGTCGCTTTCACCATCAAGGTGAGGCTGGAGGTGCTGCTGTTTCCCAAAGTTGAGCCCCAAACTGCTCGTCCCTGGTGGGGAGAGGTGGTTTGAGGGTGAGTGTGGATCCCAGGCATCCTCCTTCCTGCACCCATTTCCTGGCTCCTAGCCTGGACTGCTGAGGGAGGGGCTCTGGGGCTGTTGGATGTCCTCTCTGCTGGAGGTAACATTTTCCTGCCCACAATTCCCAGGAGCTGCGGGAGATGATAAACCTGCCTGGTGCCAGAGCTGTCCTGGACCCTGCCGACTTCACAGGCCTCGAAAATGCTGTTAAAGGTGAGGGAAGTGTGCCATGCTCCTCCAGACAGGGAATCACCTTGGTAGGCGAGCATCTAGGAGCAATCTGGAGGTGCTCAGAGTGCACATCAGAGAATTTCTTGTCCTCTGCTTAATGCCTGGCTCGTGCAGGCTCAGTGACCATGGTGTGTCACGTCCTCAGAGTGCCAGGAGGCACCAAGACAAGGGAACATTGTGTATCTCTGTTTGTGCAGCCACTCAGTGCTTACAACCTGAGTGATGAGGGCAGGAGACTCAGGAGGGCTGAGGGAACCTTGCAGGGGAGATCCCAAGGCTGTTGATTTAAGAGTTTCCTGTAAACCTAAAAAGAAAACACTGAGTTCAAGGGTGTCCAGAGACCTGCTCTTCTCCACAGGCTGCTGCCTCCAAGCACCAGCAAGACAGGAAATTGCAGACTTTGATTTGTGTGTCCCACTGGCCTCAAGCCTCAGGAGGTCCCCTGGTCACTTTGCCTTGCAGTTTGTCATCTCAAAGGTGTCAGACTCCCACCAACATGACAGACTCACATACTGACACTGCCCTGACGCAGCCTTGGCCCCGTGCTGTGTCCCGAGGGGCTTTTGCTGATTCCTGTTGCGATGATTTCTCTCTTTTCCTAGATGCTCCCAGGCCCAGGAAGCGACTGACTGAGCTGATGATCAAAACAGCCCTGGATAAGCCAGTGGAGGTGCAGGAAGGGGCAGCAGCCCCTCGGGCGTGGGGGCTGAAGTTCCAGCGCAGCCCCCAGGAAATTCTGCCCAGTGCTGATGGGAGGAGGGCGAGGGGCGTCCGCATGGCCCTGACCCGCCTGGAGGTACCAGGGGGGCTGGTGTGGCCCTGGGAAGCTGGGATGGAGCAGAACACTGTTGCATCCCTTGGGAATCTCTCCAAGGACAGCTCTGTGTTCCCTGTGTGGCTGGAGTGGCCTCTGGCAGGCTCTCAGGGGATCTGGTACCAACAAGAGCTTCTGGTACCACCAGGAGTTTTTCCACAGGGAGCTTCTTCCCTGATGCTGCTTTTAGCAAATACCCAGGGGTCAAAGATGCCAAAGGGGACTGGAGGGGGTTGCTGCTCTGCAGTGGTGACTGGGGTGGTCAGCAGCCTTTTCCTCCCTCTCTCAGGGCTCGGGTGACTCTGCCAAAGCCATTCCCACTGGAGATGTGGAGGAGCTGGAGTGTGGGCTGGTGCTCAGCAGCATCGGCTACCGGAGCCTGCCACTGGACCCGGCTGTGCCCTTTGACAGCCAGCATGGGGTCATCCCCAACAGCTCGGGCAGAGTGGAGGGTGTCCCAGGTCTGTATCCACAGGGATTTGCATGGGACATGCTGAGCACAGCGGGTGGGTTGGGGGCTTTGGGGTGGGAAGTTCATTCACCAAGGGGATGGATATTGCACACCTTAGAGGGTGGAAGCTGGGGAAATGCTGCCTCCATCAGGGGTTAAGAGCTGGCCACTCTCCATCTCTTTTTAGGGTTGTCTGGTTTAACACAGGGGGGTTTTACTGGATGCTGTTAACTGAAGTGACACAGCCCACACAGCTGCTTAGGGCTGATCTGCAGGCACACAGATTCCTGCCACAGCACTGTCTAAGGGTCTGTTCACACCACCAAGGTGGGGAGCAGGGCAAGGACTTGCAGCCAGAAGGGTCTGAGGGCATGTGCTGACCCCAGCCTGGCTGCTCCATGTGCCCCTGCAGGTCTGTACTGCAGCGGGTGGGTGAAGAGAGGACCCACGGGCGTGATCATCACCACCATGAACGACAGCTTTGACACTGCCCAGTCTGTGCTGGAGGATCTCCAGCGAGGTGTGCTGGATATATCCCCCTCCAGAGAAGGCTTTGGGGTCGTGGAGAGCATCCTGCGCAGCCGAGGTCAGTGCAAGGCTTGGTAGCAGCCAGCAGGAGGGTTCAATGCAGCCAGACTCCTCCTGGATCTGTGAGGGAGCAGAGTCTGAACCATGGGAATGGATTTTGCTGCTGTTTCGATGTTCCAAAACCCAGGGAGAACAGGACTTGAATTTTCTCAAATATCTGTGTCATTGCTAAGGTTAATGACCACTTTCTGGGAAGGGCCATTAAAAGCAGCACAGACCTTGGGTAAAATGTCACTGTCAGCTGCCGAGACAGTGAGCTATTGCTCTTGAGTGGTTTTCCTAGTAATCCTTCCAAGCAAGTTAGGGGAAAGATTAAAATGCCCAGGAGAGTAATTTCTTGTAGCCGTGTTTAAAGACATTCAATTAAAGTGTGTGTGTGTTTTGCCTCTTAAACTGTCTGAGGTTTAACAGTGAGCTGGAAGCATTTTGTCCCCTGAGGTGGTTTGTGCTTGCAGTTGTTACGGCTCACAAAGGTCTGACTGATCCGAGCCGACTGGAACCTGCCATCCCTCTCCTTGTGGCGTTAGAAATTATTTCTCCTTTGCGAGGCTGAGCTCTGGCACCGTGTCGGAAAAGGGCAGCTCTGCTGCCACATCGGGGCCCTGCCAACGGGGAGGTGAGGCTGAACTTGTTCTCACCTGGTTAAGTTCTCTCTCCTGTCTCTCACCATCACCCCAGGGGTCCGTCCTGTTTCCTTCTCGGACTGGGAGAAGATTGATGCTGCTGAGGTGGCAAGAGGCAAAGCTGCTGGCAAACCCCGGGAGAAGATCGTGGATCCCGCGGAGATGCTGCGGATCATCGGCCACTAAGGCAGCAGTGGTGGGAACGTGGCACTGCTCCATCCTGGGGCAACACCAGTGGGTCATGAGCAGAGCCTGGGAGCCCAGGGCTTGTGCCTGGGGCTGGTGGTGGCTCCAGAGGGGTGTGTGACACTTGAGGCCTCTCTGGTAATGATGAACTCTGGGTTCCCAAAATCTCAAGACCTGAGGCTGCTGGCTGGCCCCACATCCCTGCAGCCAGCTGCCATTCCTGGGGGTGATTCTTGTCGTGTCCTTGGAGCATTAATGAATCATGTACTGCAGGTGAAGGGAGGTGTGTGTGCACCTGGGGGACTCCTGGCCAGCCACTTTCCCGTGGCAAGTCGCATGGAGAAGCTTCCCTGTGTCTTGCTGCCTCCCCTTTAGCCACCAGCCAAATGGCTTTGTTGCCTTGTCATTTGTGCCAGAGCAGGCATCTTTTAATAATGATTGTATTTTTAAATAAACCATTCCAGGGAAGCCAAAACAGACCTGCTACTTGAGTCTGGCTTCTTTGTCTGCCACTGCCTTAACCTCGGAGCAGCCTCTAAGTGCTGCAGCTCCTGCAACATCCCAAGGCAAGGCAGCTCTGGGTGCTCTCCATTTGTGAGCTCTACACAGGCAGAAAAGGGCATTAATTTGCTTTCTGCTTCCCACAGTTAAATCCTGGGTTCTGTTTTGTGGGGTAGGTTGGGATAACAAGCATGTAATTGCTTTGTTCTGGATCAGAAGGGGTCCTGTGTCCATCAGTACCTGCCAGTGCTGACTGGTGCAAGCAGTGCCTTGAGCTCTTTGTTTCCTTTCACTGGTGAGGTTATTTTTCTGGCCTGTGTGTTTTGAAGCTTATTAAATGCTTCTCTTAGCCCAGATTGCCTACAGTGACGGTGTCAGGTTTTAAGCCAGATTACAAGCCGTGAGCTGTAATCTCTTCTTTATCCGTGGCGCAGGGGCAGCGTCAGCGGGGCCCCTTCCCTGGCTGTCCCTGACCCCCCCGTGCTCCCCGCCAGAGCACTGCAGGATTGCAACCCCTCCTCCCTGGCCTGTGGAAATGGTGACGGTGGCAGTGGCTCTGTGATGGAGGCAGAGGGTAAACCCACCTCACGGCAGAGGACTTGCCCACAGGGCACTGTTCTCCCACCTCATCTCTGTCTCGACTCAAGGAAGGGAGATCTCTGACTTCTCCCTATTTAAATCTCATTTGCAAGCTCATTAAGAAACTCAGGAAATGTGATAATGGGAACTCGTACTCAAACGTGCAATAAAGCTTTTGTGGAACAGCTGCTTGTGTGATGTGGCTCTCCTTATGTCTCGCGGCTGATGCAGTCCTAATGCTGAACTCTTGAGCAGGAGATTACATCAGTGCTGGTTTCTGAGGTGATTCAGAGCTTTGGCAAGGGGGGTGTGGAGGTGAGGGGGGCTGCACCTATCATGGGGAGCAGCAGTTCAGGTTGACAGCCCAGCCAGGAATGTGATGGCAAAGGGGTTGTTGTGGCTGCATCAAATCTGAAGGTTTGGGGAAGAGAGAAGACGGCTCCTCCCCAGGGTTTTCTTCCACATCGCCTTGAATGTTGATGCCAGGGTGCTTTTGTAGCCTTGGTAAAGGCCACCGTGCTCGCGCTGAGCCTGGCACACGGCTGTTCCCAAGCTGAGGATGCTTCAGGGTGGTTTTTGGGCTGTGATAACAGATTAATGGGAGTGTCTGTCCTTGCTGAGCTCAGTGACCTTGCTCAACCCTGAACTTGGCCAAGGCCCTGGGGTTAATGCTGGTCTGTGGGAAAACCATGGGATGATGAAGGTCAGTGAAGGACAGGGGACTGAGCCTCATGGGCAGAGGGAGGATGGTTACAATCGTGTAAATTCTTATTCAACACCTCCAGCTCCCCTTCCTCTGCCGCCTACGCTCCCAAGCCCCAGCCCCGTGTCCCGGTTTTTCCAGCCTCCCCATCGCGCTCCCTGCTCTCCATCCTCCTGGGGGCAGCGGGATGCATCCAGCACCGGGAAGGGAAGGTCCCTGTCCCCGGCCGCCGTGTCGTTAGATGGCGCTGGGAGGCCGTACCGGGGAGCGGAGGGGCAGGGAGGGCAGGGGGGTGACCTGGCACCCCCGGGCCGGGGGGGTCTCAGCGCTCCTGCTGCCCGCCGGGGCTCCGGGCAGCCTGGGGGGCTCTCGCAGGCTCCCGCTCGCATTCGGGTTCTGCTTTTAGGCATGAATAACCTTGTGTTTGCTCCAGGTGTGTCCCCACCGCGGAGGTGAGAGAGAGCAGCCTCGCTGGGCAGCCGTCCCCTCGCCCTCCGCTCTCCCGAGCTGCCAGAGGAGCAGCTCCAAGGCAATTTTCTGACGCAGGTGAGGAGCTGGGAAGGCGATGCTGTGACTGACACCCGTCTGCTGTTGGAAAGAGGCCTGAAAGTCTTCGCTGCCAGCTCTGCATGTGGATTGCCCCGCTCGGATGAGTTATGGCTCAGCTTAGCTTTAATGAGGCTGCACAAAGCTGCTGGAGGTCAGCATCTGGTGAGCGATAGCCTGGATGAGCAGGACATGGCTCCCTGCTCCGTGCTCTCCTTGCTGTCTGTGTGCTTCTCCGGGCTGGCTGTGGGGCACAGCTTGTCACACTGTGGGCTGATGCCATGGTTTCGTTGGGGTCTTTGCAACTTCTTCTTGCTGCTTTGCACTGCCGTGCCTCAGTTTCCCTGTCTGAAAGACTGTCCAGGCAAGCTCTTCGTTGCCCGTGGGCTCCTGCCTTGGAGTAGCACATCCCAGTCTGACACATCCCAGAAGCTCCTGTTGATGCTGCGTTTTCCAATCACTCCCAGAAGACAAGTGCAGGTCTCTCACTGGCTTTGCTAGTTGACTGCCTGCTGAAGTTGGCCTTTTCCAACGAGTATTTAGAGCCCACGAAGCAGGAGGTTTCCTGCGCTCTGGAATAAGGGAAGAACCAGCTTGAGTTGGATCTCTGGCCTGGCACTGAGGTGGTGTGTTGCTCTTTAAAAGCCAGCTCACGCGACCAGAAAAATGGTTGAAAAGGCTTTTCCCCAACGTGGCTAATACACGATTTCCCAGCCCCATCCCCGGAGCTGGCGTGGCGCAGAGGCGGTGTCCGGCTCTACGCCGGCCCCTCGCCGCGTGAATCACCGAATTGCGGCACCCGCTGCCGGGAGCCCGGGCGAGTCCGTCTGCGCCGGGGCCTCGCCGGGAACAGATGGCTCCGGAGAGTGCTGACTTCAGCGCCTTGGCTGAGCACAGCACCGGCCCCTGCCTCAACCCACCCTCGCTGCTTGCTCTCCCGGGCACATCCCTCATGTTCTTTTCTCCTCCAGATCCATCCCCAGCCCTGGGCAGGGGTGGAGAACATGTTGGCATACCAAGCTCCGGGGTCGTTTGAGCGGGATACCAACCCCACTGTGCCCAGGAAGCCACTTCACGCCAGGGACATCATCATCCCTTCTCCCAGAGGACCCCAAGCATGTCCTTGACTCCAGGCCCACCAGAGGCTCATGGTTTCCACTCTCAGTCTTACAGATCCAGCCTTGCCAGGGTTCTGCACTCGCCAAAGTCCTGCTTGTGGTTGAAGGGTTGTGCAGGGTCGGGTAGAGGTGCTGTAAGCCCAGATGTTTTCCCTCTGCTTGGGATGAATTACTTTGGAAATTGGGACTGCATGAGCCCATTTCCCAAGGTCAAGAGAGGAGCAGAGGTGTAGGAGATGTTTCCAAGCAGCTGTTTCCAGGAGTTATTTAGGGATACGACAGAGGCAAATAAAGTTGTTGGCGGGTGATGGCTAGTTACGCCCCAGAAGGAAGCGATTTCCTCCCTTCCTGGGAAATTTCCATTTCCAGCAGCTTTGTCTGCCTTATCCCCAACCTCTGGGGCAGCCCTGCAGGCACACAGCACCCCAGGGGGAGGAATTATCCCTGCAGGGATGAAACCATCCCTGTTTATTTTTGCTCCCTTAATTACTGTGAGGGTAGGACATGGTGGCAGCAGAGCAGAGCTGTGCCAGATCGGAGCTGCGCCGGATCCGTGCCAGACATGCACCGTGCACAGCACCATCCTCGTGACTTCTGTCCCACCTTTCTCCTTGCTCCACTCTCTGCCTTGATTGTTTTTATGGCTGCTGGGGATCCAAGACACTGGCCAGCTCTGTGTGATTATTTAAACACTGAAGCCCTGAATTCTCTAGGGGATGGAGCAGATAGGGGAGGTGGGGAAGGAGGGGTGGTCCTGTCAGCTCAAGGTGGCACAGGGCGGAAGAAGGTGATCTACACCTATGTTTACTTCTTAAGTGAGACCCAGCAGGACAGGGTCAGGTGGGTCCAGGGATAGGAGCAGCTTGGCTCAGATCTTCTTAATTTTCGGCCAGACTTCTTGGGAAGGGGAGGTTGGCAGCCAACAGGAAGGATTGGGATGGATGCAGGACCGGGACAAGTGCAGGGCAGGGAATGGGTGTAGGTCCATGGCCAAATCTCATGTGTCACAAGTGTCACCAGCAAGACTCAGCTCTGGCAGAGGGACCTGTGGGCATCTGATGTCAGATGCCATTAGTGGGATGCAGATGCCTGTGGAGACAGCCCAAGAGGGCTGTGTCACCCAGATGCCACCCTGCCTTTCCAGGGACAGCTCTGGCTTTGTGCTGGCAGTGCACAGACGCAGGTCCTTCCCCAAGTCCTGGTTTAGGATGCACATGGGTTAGAAACCTTAGGCTGACTTTCTCCTAGGAACAGGAGGGTGATGCTGGGGTTTGCCCCACAGAGCTGGAGAGACCAAAGCCTTGGTGTGTTGCTCTCGTGGCTGGGGATGTGCCCTGGGGTGGATGCTTTGAGTAGGGTCTGGGGTGCAGGTTTATGCTGGAGGTGGGGGCTCCCAGAGGCTCTGCCAGGCTGGAGTTCTGGGGGAACCAGAATGGAGGCGGCTGGGCCAGGCTGTGGGGCTTTTCCCCAGTTTAGGATGTGGGATGCCAGTGGGGTTGCCGTGAGTTCTGAGGAGTCTGCATGGAGCCCAGAGCACTTCTCTGACTCTGGTGTTGGCCTGGATGGGCCAGTGCAAAGCTGGACAAACATCAGGGTCCCAACACGACCCTTCCACATTCCTCTTGCTCCCCTGGCCCGGCTGCCAGCGAGCTCTTCCCTGCAGGAGGTGGCTGCACACCAGGAGCTGTCGGAGCACAGTGCCTTGCATTTATCAACCTGCTTACAGAGCCTCCTGCAAGAGGAGATGCCAGGGAAAGGTAACGAGCCAGTGGAGAAGCTGGCTGAGCTCCCTTTTGCTGAGACTGTGCCGTGGTTAAGGGACAAGCTGGGATGCCGAGGGTCACACACTGGGGCACTACCACAGCAGTGGGAGGGAGGACGAAGGTGGAGACAGGCACTTTGTGCCCGTGCTGTCGCCACCCAGCCCAGAAAGCTGGGCAAAGAGGGCACAGCATCCCCTGAGAGAGTGGCACCAAGGGGCTGGGGAAGCAAGAGGAAAAGTGCAGTTGCATTTCCTGGGGCTGTGGGCTTCATCTTGGGATGCTATTGGTGCTTGTGTTTCAACCTGGACTTTTGTAGCCATCAGGGCACTTTTAAAAAAAATATAAAAAGGACTTTAGGTGTTTAAATGCACAAATGAATTATTTTGATGATGCAGAACAGCCCCCACAGGCTGCACGGTGTCTGGTGGCCCAGACCCAGCAGCAGGTTGGATTTGGGAATTCACTGCATTTTCCCCAAAAAAAAATGTTGGGGGTTTTTGTTTTTTAAGACACTGAAGGACTTGGCCAGGAAAGCTGCAAACCTGGAGTTGGGCTCTCGGTGCAGCTGCTCACTGTGAGCCACTGGACCCAGTGGAGAGGAGATGTGGCTGGGGGGCCTGGCATGAGAGTGTCACCACCAGTCCTTGCCCTCCACTGCTTGTCCCCACTGCAGACACCTTCCAGCTGTGCCCAGTTGTGCACCAGACTTGGGGTTGTCTCTGTCTCACATGTGGGGATTGGGCTCGGATGGGGATCAAATGTCCCATGGGATGGGGATGCTGGGGAGTCATGGATGTGATGGTGGAGCTGGGTATTATCCCAGGTGTGGGGTTGCTGTTGCCCCCCTCAATCCACCTGGAAGCTCTGCTGGGAAATATTTGTGAGCCAAGACCCTCTGAGGGATCCAGTCCAGGGAGCAGCCACTCCTGGGAGAGATAGATGAAGACCCTGAGCTGCTGGAGAAGCAATAAATGTGTGGGAACAGCTCAGTGCTTCTATGCCAGCCCCAAGGAGCCAGATCCCTGGGAAGCTGATCCCCCAGGCCCTGTCACACTGGATCATGAAGGCAACAGAAAGGGTTAAATGCAGCCGCTGCCTCCTTCAATGTTAAACCCAAGATCGGCCCTTTTGTAGTCCTAGGAGAAGAATTTGAGGCATTGAGGACCTGTTGCCTACCCTTACATCTCTCTCAGGGCAAGAGAGGGACAATGCTGCCAGAATCAAGCAGACGTGGGCAGCCTGATGCTGGGGGAGCAGGACACGGCCAGCAGGGATCCAGGACAGGATAGATCCTGCATCCCCCATTGCCCCGAGCCCCCACACTGCAGCAGCCTCAGAGATTTGGCTGAGCTCTCCTGCAGAGAGAGCGGGTGCTGCTTTACAGGGATTAAAATGTAGCCTCAGATGCATTTTTCTCTTCAATTTTTTTTGGCACCTCTTCCATCCCCGGGGTGCCCTGAAGGCACCCTCAGCACCTGGGCAGAAGGTGGCCAGGCTGTCTCAGGGACTAGGAGTGTGTGTGGAGGTCCTGCATCAGGCAGCTCATGGCTGAGGACAGACAGAAGGTTTTTAGGCAAGTTGAAACCTCTCTGGAAACGGCCTCTCCAAGCCCAGCAGCCACAAGGATGCTGTTGCAGGTGGCTGCAGTGCCAGTCTGGGTGGCAGACACCCAACCGCCCACTTGGGTGACCCTGTCCCGGAGCCAGGCGTCTGTCCCTGGGGAAGGCAGAAGCGCAGTGCCTGGGCTCTGTTGAGAGGGCAGCTGCTCTCGGGGTGATGCCCAGTGTTTTGGTGGCTCTGAGCCGGGACATGAGGAGGTTTGGGAGAATCTGCCCCCCACAGTGTGGTCTGAGTTGGGCTCTAACTCCGGCCAGGTCCTGCCAGAGCCGTAGTCCCTTTGCCCGCAGACAGTGGCTCGTTTTGGGGCAGAGTGGGCACCACCCAGGGACAAGGGAGCCCCAGCAGGGCCCCTGCCTGTCTCCCCCCTTCCTTTACTGTATCTCCCCCCTTTTCTCCCCCCCCCCTCCCGTCCCCCAGTCTGGCTTGCTCTAAACCAGTGCTCCGGGATCAGCTGACGCTTTAATACTGGCCCTGGCGACAGCTGGAGGATGCTGCTGCCTGCGGGGGCTTTGTTCAGTCACCCCCCTCCCTGTGACCGATGGGGACCCTGAGGCTATCCTGCACCGGCTGGGGGGCACCAGGGTGGGCAGCTGGCCAGTGCCCACCACTTCAGTCACCAAAGGGATGGAAGATACTGGCGGGAGGGAAGGAGTCCAACCGCATTCCTCCAGCCCTCCCTGGGACTGGGGACGGGCAGTGCCCAGAGACGGCGTCTGTGCCATTTTGCCATGGGTTTTCCCTCCTGGAGATGGAGGAGAGGGGCGAAGGAAAGGAGGGGGTCTTGCCCTCTTCTCTCTCCGGCACTGGGGCCGGCCCCGGTGCCAGGAGAGGCGGGCCGGTTTCTGGAGGGAGGGCTGTCCGTCCCCCGTCCCCCCCCTTCCACCGGGGCTGGCGGCCAGCCCCGAAGTTGCGGCGAGGCGGGAGGACACACGTCCTGTCCTTCCACCGCCCCCGGGCTCCCCCCAGCCTCCATCCCCGCATCCCTCCGCGCTCCTCCCGACCGTCCCGCCCGGACAGCCCCGCCGGTGCCGGGGCGGGGGGAGATGGCTGCCGGGGCTCGGAGGTCGCCGAGACACCTGCTGCCACCGGGCCCCCCCCCGTGCACACCCGCTCCGCTCCCGCTCCCTCCTTCCTCCGCTCCCGTCCCTGCCTCCAGCCGCCGCTGCAGAGCCGCCGCCGCCGCCGCCAAGGACGAGCCGGGACCGACGGCGGCCGCCGGAGCCCCCCGCCAGCCGCGGCGGGGGCTGACCCTGCCCCGAGGGGCTGCCCCGCAGGAGGAGAAGCTTTGGAAGAGCCGAGCCCCCGGTGGGACGAGCCCCGCCGGAGCCGCGGGGCATGTAGGCACCGAGCAGCGGCGGTCCCGTAAGTACCGGGCGGGCTGGGGGCAACCGGGGCCCGACGGGCTCCGCTGCCGCCCCGCCATCGCCGTCAGCAACTTTTAGGGATGAGGCGGTTGTTTTTTTGGGGTGGGGGCTTTCCCCGTCCGTCTCTCCCTACCTCAGCATCCCCCCGCATCCCTAGAGCTGCCGTTCCCCATCCCGGGCACGGGACAGAAATGAGCCTTCATCCTGGGCGCTGTTCTGGGGGGTTTTGGGGGGAGTGGGAGGCAGGAAAAATTGAGGAGACCTCCCTGGGTGCCACCAGCCCTGTGTCCCCCGCCGCCACCTTGCGTAACCCAGCGGCAGGCAGGACACTTGGCGTTTATTTTTGGTTAATCCATATTCGACCTTTTTAAGCTGCGTTTAGGTGCGTGCGTGTGTGGGGCCCTCACCATCGCCCCGGCCCGCAGCCCCCGGCCCGCAACTGTTGCTGTCGGAGGTGCGGGCGAGGAAGGGAAGGGTGATGAGGAAGAGGAGGGTGATCCCGGGTGGTGACGGATGAAGGTTGAAAGGAGACGGTGCTTGCCGGGGGCTGCCAGTGCTTTTCTCTCCCGAGTCATCCCCCCTGCATGGGGACAGGGATGGTGATGAGTTGTCTTTGAGGAGGTTTTGCTGCTTTTTCCCCTTCTGAGGGGCTTCATCGTGGTCTCCTTGTTCCACAGGGGTGTCCCCATCGGGGCAATGACAAGCCCTGGCACATCCTGGTGCCCTCCTCTGTGCCGCCTCTCCTCCCCACCTGGCTCCTGCCATGTTTGGCTTCGCTCTGTCCTTTCCGTCCATCAGCAGCACTTCCCCATCCCCTGGCGCAGGCTGCGTTTTCCCTCTGATTTCAGGCTCGGAGGCTTTTTTTGGGGGATAAGGTTTCTCTTTCCTGAATGATATTTTGCGTGTCGGAATTTTATTTCTCCCCTTCCTGAGGTCAAAATATCTGCATGAGCTCTCCCTCTCTTGGAGCAGGGGAGGGAGTGAGGGCAAAAAAGGAGGTTTAAAATTAGGAGCAAACTTTCCCTGTTGCATTAAAAATGACATCTCAGGGTCTGGTGGGAGGTAGGGGTTCTATCGGTGCCTTTAGCGTGAGGCTTCTGTGAGTTTGGTGCACCAGAGGAAGCTGTGCCTAGGAAGGGGGTTAACCTGCTCAAAACTACCCCAAAGCAACAAAAACAAGTGCCAAAGCCATCAAGCAGCTTTGTGGTGTCCTCTGGGGAGGCTGCCAGGAGGTGGCATTGCCTTGCCCAGTCTCCTGGCCATGGCCACCTTCTTCCTGACCCAGACTGGCCACTGGCGCTTCACCCGGCTGGAAAACCTCCCTTTTGGGAAAGCCTTTTCCAAAGGGACCGATTCTGCAGTGCTTCCTACGAGGGGTTGGAAAATGTGGGTTTTCTTTGAAGTCAGCAGGGCTTTGCTGTGTTGTGCTGAGCCCAAGAGCAGCCCCAGCTCTGGCAGTAGCTCAGGAATGGGCTCAGTTTCTCCTCAGCCTCCACCACTTTCCTGCAATCTGTCATCCCCCGCCAAAAACCCAAATTTTCCTGGACCCCTCCAGCTCAGTACGAGAAACAATGGGCTGGAAACGCATGGTGCTGGCTGGGCTGGAGGAGCTGGCTGCCCTTTGCCTCCCAAATTCGGCCATTTTGGAGTGGCCCTGTCTCCAAGCTGTGCATGGACCCCTTGGCAGCCATGGGCTCTCTGGCCTTAAACCCCTCCATCCTCTTCCATGTCTGCCAAAGGCTGTGGTGAGCCAGCCTGACTCTGCATGGTGGCACTGGGTTCCTGGGAAGGATGGAAGTTCATTGCCCTGATTGCCTCAGCACTGGCTGAACGATGGGATGAGCCCGTGCCCACCTCCCCTCTGCCGCTCCAGTGCGTTCTGGCTGTGAGGGATGGGGATATTTTCCACCTGTGGCTTGGTCCATGGGAAACCAGATTGCTGAACCCTGTCCCCAGTCACAGCCAGGAGCAGGGGGTGACAGAGCTTAGCATCGCAAGGGGCGTCAGCTGCTCTGTGCCTGGATTACTCGGTACTGGAAGAGGCTCCTGAGCTTGGGCAAGAGCTGGGTTGAGGAAGAGGAGGATAGGGCCCTGGAGTAGGTGAGGTGCCAGGGCTGGCACAAGCAAACCCCATCAGCCACCACAAGGGCCCAGAGTATATTTAAACGTCCTTGAGGAGGGCTCAGACGGGCAGTGCTGCTGGCAGGGCGGTTCTGTTTGTTTTGGGTGGCGTGTTGCTCCCCTTCCTCTCTGCTCGGGTAGCTGATGCCGGATTCCCGATGAATTATTTATCACAGGACTAAAAATACTTGGGAATTCGCAGTGAGGAGCAGGCAGCGCAGGCTGCCCGGCCACTGAGCTGGCCGTGCCAGAGCATGGGATGCTGCCAGCATGGCATGACTCACCTGCTGCCCTCTCTGGCCAAGGGGCCCTGGCTGTGGCCATCGGTGTGGCGTTGTGGCTCCTGCAGCTCCACCAGCTGTGATGGGAGTGGGGTGGGGGATGTAGTCAGGTAGGGTGAACCCGCTGGGTGATGGTGGGTGCTGGGGGTTGATGACTCCCTGATGAAACTCACCTGGTTGAGAGAGATGCTGCCCGGTGAGCATCAGTGCCTGGACAGCTGCCTGAGCCTTCCCGGTACCCATGGGGCACAGGAGGGAAATGTAAGGTTTGTGTTCCTTGTCTTCTGGAGGTGACAGTCCTGGTGCTCAAATCTGCACCACGCAGCTCTTGCAGGGTGCCCAGCCTGGCAGTCATTGGGTTTAAATCGCGCATTTTGAGTCCAACATGCCGGCAGCGTTTTCGCAGTGTGCTGAAGGGGTGTCCGTCACTGCGGCACGGAGGAGTGTTGGGGTGCAGGTCACTGGGGCAGCCCAGACCCCAAAACCAGCTGGGACTCAGTGAGAGAAGCATCTGGCTGTGCTGTAAACACGTTAAGCAACAGCAGCTTTTAATTGCAAGTGACGTTTCTGAGAACCAGCTGGCACCTTGCTGCATGAAGCAACACCAGCGCGTGGCTGGTGCCACCACGGAGGGCTGCTCGTCCCCCTCCCCGCTGCCCAGCTTGGCACGAGGGTGACAGCCCTGGGGGAAATGGGGCTCAGAGGGGCTTGGATGCCCCTGACCACAGGTTGGTGGGCTCTGAGGGGTGAGCTCCTGCACAGGGGTGCATCACTGTGGGCAGGGATGTGTCCCCCTTCAGGGGACTGTCACCCCAACTGCTGCAGCATGAGCACCCACTGGCAGTGGGGAACTGGGGACTTGGCAGGGAGGATGTGCCCAAACAGCCCCTGAGAGCCTGGATTTGGGGTGCAGCCAGCAGAGACACGGTGTGAAGGGTGTCCCATCTGGGCGGGCACTACCAGCAGGGGACACACGTTGTGGGTAAAGACAAGAAGGCGGAAAGATGAAGGACGCTGTGTAGAGGGAAAACTTGGAGATACGGAGCCAGACAGGTGCATTGGTTGGGATTTTGTGGCAGAGAAGGGGCTGAGGTAGTGTGATGGGCGGGAGACAGGCAGCAGGACAGGCAGGGGACTACCTGCTTCAGGGACTGTGATGTGCAAAATCTCAGTAAGAGGGGTGCAGGCTGAACCCTTCCTCAAGGGCAAAGCCTTTGAATATTGAGGGTGGCTGTCTGCTGCAGAGAGAGGCACCAAGGAGCTGCCAGCCCCTCCTGGCACCTCTTGCAGCTGTCCCTGAAGCTGAAGGGACAATACGGACCAGCGTAGCAGTGGTGGCTTTTGGATGGGGTGGGAGGGAGATGGTGGTGGTGGGATGGGGGCAGGGTGGTGGTGGGAAGCAGGGACTCTCTGTGAAGGGTTAGTGCTTGACAGGACTGGAGACAAGTGACACAGTACTGAGGGGTACAGTGGGTGGTGAATACATTCCTTCACCACATCCAGTATCCAAGGGATGAGGGTCCCCTTGTTCCCCCGGGGTCAACCTGCAATGGTGATGCCCCAGGGCAGTGGGGAGGGCTGGGGTGAGTGGGGCTGGTGGTCCTGGTGTTCGGCTGGATGCGAGGGGCTGTGTCCTGTGCTGGCAGGGACGCGCTGGTGGACATGGGCAGAGCGCCGGCGCACGCTCTGCTACTGTCGATGGTGCTGGGCTGCTCGGCTGCCTTCACGGACATCCTGCTGCCGGGCCCTGAGGAGCCGGTGGTCAACGTGGCCGTGGTGTTCGGGGGCACGTCCTACCCCCTGCATATCCGCTCCCGCCTGAGCCCCCAGAGCTTCCTGGACATGCCCCTGGAGATCCACCCCATCACTGTCGTCGTCAACAACACCAACCCCAGCACCCTCCTCACCCAGATCTGCAACATCCTCGCCAGTCACAAGATCCACGGCATCGTCTTTGAGGACAACGTGGGCACGGAGGCCGTGGCCCAGATCCTTGACTTCATCTCCTCCCAGACCCAGGTCCCCATCATCAGCATCAGCGGCGGGTCTGCAGTGGTCCTGACCCCAAAGGTGAGACCCTCACTTGGTATTTCCAAGGGGGATGAGAGAAATGAGGAATTATTAGAGAGAGTATGTAAGGGATGTGGAATGCTGGAGGGCAGAGGAGCTGCTGGGCTGCAGCCTTTGGGATCAGGGGCAGGAATAGGCAGTGGCTGTGGCAGTGTGGCCAGCTGGGGTGATGGGACGTGGTGGGGACTTCAAGGAGGGGCCCCGTTGATGGGATGTGGGAGAGGACCTTAACGCCCTGTGGAAGGACCTTCCCCGGTGTGCTGCTTCCTGTGCCCACCACGGGGTGCTGGGTTGGTGGCACTGGGGCTACTGGCGCAGTGGCAAGGTGATCACAACCTCATCTTCCTCTCACCCTGCTGGGGCTGGATGCAGCCCTGGAATGGCCGGGTGGGCAGCGTGAAGAGCCTTGCTCAGCTGTGGTGGCGATCTCAGGTGCACCATGGCTGACACAGGATTTCTGTCTTCCCTGCTCCTCGCTGGCACCAGACACTGTCAGTTACTGTCCCCTGCCTGCTGGGAAGTGCTGGTGGCAGGGAGAGCTGGAGCCAGGCTGGAGGGTGCTGGGCATTGGGGATTTGGGTTATCTCCTCATAGTGGCTCATCCCACCCTGCCCGGCCGGGGTGCTGGACGGGTTTCAGTGCTTGCTCTTTCCTGTGGCTGGAGATCCTGCCCTTCTTCAGGGCACAGATTTTGTGCTTTTCTTGCATAGTGGTTTGGGGTCCAACCCCTCTGGATTGCACCCCCCCAGCCCTGCCTGTACCCGCTGGTGCTCCTGGAGCACCTCAAGCTCATTTTGGCTGGGTGGCAGTGGGTGCAGTGGGCTCTGGTGGGGGCAGTGGACTCGTGTGGGTGTAGAGGGCTCAGATGGAGCCTGGAGCAATGGAAAATAATCCATGGCTTTGCTGCGGTCCAGGTGATTTTCTGCATCTTTCTCCAGGGGTTGGATGTTTTGGGGTCAGTGGAGGGATCTTGTCTCCTCCTCCCTGTCTGGGATTTCCTGGGGCTCACCCCAGACTACTTCTCTGGAGGTGGAGGGGGTCTGGGTGGCAAAACCCTGCTGCCTGCATGTGACCTTCGGCAAATGCCATTCGCTGAATCATTTAAGACAGAATCAGATCAATTAAGGTTTGCTAATGAGAGGCCAGATGGCCGGGGAGGTGGGGCGAGAGGGAAGGAGCTTCACAGGCTCTGGCTGCAGGTAGTGAGACGGAGCAGGGATGGGATTTATGCTCCTGGCAGAGCTCTTGCCTACCTCTTTCTCCTGGTTTAAGGAGAAACTGTTGATCTCCTTTGGAGGATGGAAGAATTTTTGGTATATAAGCTCAGAATTGGATATGAGGCTGCAGGAGTTGACCCTTTGCATGGGGTGAGGTCCTTTGGAGGAGGATCAGTCTGATTTTGGGTGTCTCCAGCCCATGGACTGTACTGGTTCATGGCAATCGTAAACTTTTCATGATGGCAAATTCAAGGAGGCTTGCATAGGTGCAAGAGATCTGGATCATGATGCCAGAGCAGCCCCTGACCCCTCTCCTCCCGCAGGAGCCCGGATCAGCTTTCCTGCAGTTGGGTGTCTCCATCGAGCAGCAAATCCAGGTGATCTTCAAGGTGCTGGAGGAATACGACTGGGGCTCCTTTGCTGTCATCACCAGCCTCTACCCAGGCTACAACATCTTCCTGGATGTCATCCGCTCCTTCACGGATGCCAGCTACTTCGGCTGGGAGCTGCAGGAGGTGCTCACCTTCGAGATGAGCCAGGAGCAGAGCAGCTCCAGGATGCAGCGGCTCCTGCGCCAGATCGATGCCCAGGTCCTCATTGTTTACTGCTCCCGAGAGGAGGCCGAGTATCTCTTCTCCATGGCGGAACAAGCTGGGCTTGTGGGGCCAGGATACGTCTGGATCGTGCCCAGCATGACAGTAGGCAACATGGAGGTGCCGCCCTCCTCCTTCCCTGTCGGCCTCATCAGCGTGGTGACAGAGAGCTGGAAGCTGAGCCTGAGGCAGAAGGTGCGGGATGGGGTGGCCATCATTGCCATGGGGGCAGCCAGCTTCTTCCGTGCCCATGGCTACCTCCCAGAGGTGGGGCGGGACTGCTGGACCCCCACCAGGGCCACAGCCACCAACACAAGCTTCTACCGGTGAGGCTTGGGGTCCCCCTGGGATGGGTGGGAAATGGGAGGAGTGGGGAAAAGAGAGGGAAAGGGCAGGGGAGGAGGGGTACAGAGCTGGTGGGCAGCAAGGATGATGCTCCCTGAGGGCTGCAGCTGGTGGTCCATGCCTCTTGGCTGGGACTCTTCTGCAGCATCTCCCCAGAGCAGCCCTTGCCTTTTCCCACGTTTCTTGGCAACTCAGGACCCCTGGGGATCTCAGGGGGGTTTTCATAGCTCTGTGGCACCTTGGGGCTGCTGTGGCAGTCTGTGCATCCTCAGCCCTGCAGTGGACCATCATCCTCAGTGCCTCCTTGCTGGAAGAGCTTTCTCCAGCTCCTCTCTGCCCCTTGCATGGGGGCTACAGCTGGTCCCCAGCTCTCAGCCCCACATGTTTCCATGGGACCTGTGGCAGCCTGGCTGAAGGTGGTGGAGAAGGAGGAGGAGGGCTGTACAGTGCAGGGCTACACAGCCAGGAGCTTACAGGCTCTGTGTCCCACCAGGCACCTCCTCAATGTGACGTGGGAGCACAGGGACTTCTCCTTCAATGAAGGTGGCTACCTGGTCAGGCCCACCATGGTGGTGATCACGCTCAACCAGCACCGGCTCTGGGAGATGGTAGGACCCCCAGGCCCCCCGGGATGGGCACACTGAGGGGTGGCTGGGCAGGGTGAGCCTGGGGCCATGCACAGGCTAGGGTCCCACCCTGGGGTGGGTTGTACCATGTGAAACCCAAAAGTACCGTGGCTGGTCCCAAAAGTACCCGTGGTGCCATGGTGGGGGTTTGCAGCAATGGTTCTCCCCTGCAATTTGGCTGATAAGTTCAGTCAGAAACGCAGATGCCCACCTCTGGAGAACAGCAGTCAAACACCTAGACCTGAAACAAGATGTGCGGAGGGGTTTTTGCTAGTTTGAAAGTATTTTGGGTAAAGTTTGGCCAGGTTTGTGTTCACCCAAGTGTGAAGCTTGGGGCTCAGGAGGAAACACCTCACCCCGTGGTCCGGGGGTGTGTGGGGAAAGGGATGCTGAGATGGGGCTCACCAGGAATAAGCCCCAAAGGTGGGAGGATGGATATGGGATCCCGTGTGATCCCCCAGAGCCCCTTGCTGGGGTGACCATGTGCTCTCCCTTGGGGGCAGGTGGGCAAGTGGGAGAAAGGCATCATCCACATGAAGTACCCGGTGTGGCCCCGCTACGGCTCCTTCATGCAGCCCGTGGTCGACAACCGCCACCTGACAGTGGCCACCCTGGAGGAGAGACCCTTCGTCATCGTGGAGAACACGGACCCCAGCACTGGGGTCTGCGTGCGCAACACCGTGCCCTGCCGCAAGCAGACCAACTCCTCCCAGAGGTGAGCAGGGACATGGAGCTCAACAATTCTGGCCACCACTCCCTTGGCACGTGGTGTCCAGGGTGCTCAGAGCATCTCTGGTTGGTCCAACCCCTCTTTCCCGGTGTGTTTCCAGTGGCGATGGCCTCGTGGATCCCTACACCAAGCTGTGCTGCAAAGGTTTCTGCATAGACATCCTGAAGAAGCTGGCCAAGACAGTGAAGTTCTCCTACGACCTCTACCTGGTGACCAATGGCAAACATGGCAAGATCGTCCGTGGGGTCTGGAATGGCATGATTGGTGAGGTAGGGGTGGGCATGGCTCAGACCCCCGCTTCAACACTCCCTGGAGGGCACCACTCACCCCTGACCTGAGGCTTTGCTGGTGGAGATGAGATCTGTGGTGGCACTGTGGGCAGGGGACAGCTTGGCATGAGCTCCTCCTTGGAGGAGGAGTCAGATGAACATTTACAACCCCACAGCAGGTTGTGTCTGTGCCACTGCTAACTTTAGAAGTTAATTTTTTTTTTTAATAAAGGCAGAAATTAAGGCTGGAAATGCTGGAGATGAGGAAATGCCTGGGGAAAGTGGTCTGGGTTCCTCTGCTTGTCCCTCTGCCCATGCCAAGCCCACCTGCCCCTTTTCCAGGTGTACTACAAGCGTGCAGACATGGCCATCGGCTCCCTCACCATCAACGAGGAGCGCTCCGAGATTGTGGATTTCTCCGTGCCCTTTGTGGAGACGGGCATCAGCGTCATGGTGGCCCGGAGCAATGGCACCGTGTCCCCCTCCGCTTTCCTGGGTGAGCCCTGTGTCCCCCTGTCTTTCTGCAGGTTCATCCCACGCTCCCTACAAATGCAAATTGGAAATATTGTTCAGTTTTAATAACTTTCAAGAAAAAAAAAGCCTAAGTCATAAGGGAAGGAGATTGTGCTGTCAGCTTTGGGGCTTCCTCCTTCCCTGTCTGAATAATCCTTTTATTATGGAGATGGAGGCTGGAGACTGAGGCTGGGCTCAGTGGTTTTCTCCCCTTCATTTTTGTGTGGAGGAGGAGGATGGGCACGTGGGGGGATTTGCCAGCTTGGAGCTCTGCTTTGGGGATCCATCTCTGCCACCGTCACCAGAGCCAGTGGTTAAGCCAAGTGCAGGAAACCTCCAGTGCTAAAAGTTTTATTTAATGAGTTTTACACCAGCAAAGCTGCAGCCTAGGAAGGGGAGGAGACTGGCCAAGGTCGTCAGGAAATTCGGCTTGGGCAGGGCTTGAGGCTCTCAGCAAGGGCACAGCAGCAACGTCCCAGCTCAGCTGGAGCTGGGCTCTTGTGTGGGGAAGGTGCAGGTGGTTGCTAAGGATGCCATGGAAGGTGGGACCACCAGCCTGGGCACATCTTCCTCATCCTGTCCCCCCCACACCACAGAGCCCAACCTCCCAAGGAAGCAGGATCACCTTCACCAGCCCCGGGGACAGACGGAGCATCCTGCCCTGCTTTGGCAGGGCCGGGGTCTGCGGTCCCCACGTCCCCGTGTCTCCTGCCTCTGCGCTAATGAGCCACACCCCCATCAGGGGAGGCCTCTCCTCCCTGACAGCGAAGGACGTGCTGACAAATGGACCTCGGCGGCCGCGCACTGACAGCTCGGATGCATCCCCAGTGCTCCTGCTGCTCCATCCCAGATCATCCCGGGCAGGCAGTGGCTCATTGCCTGTCCCCACTCACGGGCTAAGCAGGCTGGGGGGCTGGTTCCATGCCTGATGCAGGCACAGTCCTGTGGGCAGAGTTATCACGGGGGAGAACTTGTGATTCCATGGGAAACTCTCCTGCAGTGACCCTGGAGATGGGCAGCATTTTGTAAACATCTCCCTGTTGATGAGGACCTGATTTGGTCTAGGCAGGGCTGCATCCCCCAGCTCTGCACCAACCCCCTTCCCTCCTGATTCCCTGTGGAGCTGCTTGGCCATGGTGCTGCCAGGCTCTGACTCCTCTCCAAGGAGGGGCAATATTCAGGATGAGCCCCATCCACCAGGGAGGGCTCCTGGGAGTCCTCAGAGGACATGGGGATGTCCCAGGAGTCTCACAGAGTTCCACTTGCTTTGCAGAACCTTATAGTCCAGCCGTGTGGGTCATGATGTTCGTCATGTGCCTCACCGTGGTGGCCATCACCGTCTTCGTGTTCGAGTATTTCAGCCCCGTTGGCTACAACCAGAACCTCACCAGTGGCAAGAGTGAGTTGGGCAGGTGGGAGCTGGGAGCTGGGAGGGGGGACACACCCCTGGCTGGGCTGACAACTGTCCCCTCTGTTCCCTGTCCCTGCAGGGCCGGGAGGTCCCACCTTCACCATCGGCAAGTCCGTGTGGCTGCTGTGGGCTCTGGTCTTCAACAACTCAGTGCCCATCGAGAATCCCAAGGGCACCACCAGCAAGATCATGGTGCTCATCTGGGCCTTCTTCGCTGTCATCTTCCTCGCCAGCTACACAGCCAACCTGGCTGCCTTCATGATCCAGGAGCAGTACATTGACACTGTGTCGGGGCTGAGTGACAGGAAGGTGGGGCTGATCACTGGGGTGGGAGCCCTAAAAAAATCCCTAAAAAAACCCCTTTTTGAAGTTACTGGCAGTGATGTGTGTGAAGCTGCACATCACTGCCAGTTGGCTGGGCATGAATGCATGAGTGGAGGGCTGGCTGTGGGGAGGGGACATGGAAAGACATGGGCACTGTGTGATGCCACCCCTGGGGCTCCCCATTGCAGTTCCAGAGGCCGCAGGAGCAGTACCCACCCTTCCGCTTTGGCACTGTCCCCAACGGCAGCACCGAGAGGAACATCCGCAGCAACTACCCCGACATGCACACCCACATGGTGAAGTACAACCAGCGCTCTGTGGAGGACGCCCTCACCAGCCTCAAAATGGGGTACGGCTCCTCCAGATGGGGTGTGGTTCTTAGAGCTCCTTCAAAAGGGATACAGCACCCCCAAATAACTATGGCTCCCTGGAATGGGGTACAGGACCTCCCAGATGGAGAAGGGATTTCTCAACTGGGGTACAGCCCCCCACAAGCTGGATGTGGGCCCCCCAGGCTGCGTACAGCTCTCCCAGACTGCGTATGGCTCTGTGCATCTTCCCTGGATGAAGTACAGGACCCCCAGACAGGACATAACCTGCTACAGATGGGGTGCAGCTTCATACAGCTCCCCTCAAAAGGGATGCAGCTCACCCCAGATGGGCATGGCTCCCCCAAGTGGGACACAACTCCCCCCAAGGTTGGGTACTTCCCCTCCAAGTGTAGTTACAGCTCTCCAGGATGGGTCAGGGGCCCCAAGAGCACATAGAACCCCCTCCAGATGGGCTACAGCTTTCTGAAAGGGATAGAGCTTCCCCAAATAGGCACAGCCCTCCCCCAGAAATGGGCTTTCAGACCCCCCCTCACCCTTCCTCCTGTTGGTGGGGCAGGAAGCTGGATGCCTTCATCTACGATGCGGCGGTGCTCAACTACATGGCGGGCAAGGACGAGGGCTGCAAGCTGGTGACCATCGGCAGTGGGAAGGTGTTTGCCACCACGGGCTATGGCATCGCCCTGCAGAAGGACTCGCACTGGAAGCGGGCCATCGACCTGGCCCTGCTCCAGTTCCTGGGAGACGGTGGGTGCTTGCGTGAGCTCCTCGTTAGCCCTGTCCCCATCCTCACCCCACCCCTGCCCTGCAGATTAACCCAGGGGACAGGGCTCAAACCCTGTGCTCAAACCCAGGCTCACATCCTCATGGCAGGATGGCACTGAGGGACTTCACCAGCTCCTTTCAGGGGATATTAAATCCTCTGGATGTTGTGCTCGTCATTCCCTCTGGGGTTGTAAAATCCAGGAAATGGCTGTGCACAAGATTTGAGGGTCCTGAGGAGAAGCCTGGGAAGAGGACAGTAAGCACTGGTGGCTGGCGCATGGGTGGGGGACAGAGTCAGGAGAGGACCCTGGCGGTGGGATGCTCAGGCCAAGGGCAGCAGCAAGCATTAGGTGATTACAGCTCCAGAGCCTCAAGGGTCTCCTTCTCCTCCTCTACCCACAGTGGGGTGGAGAGGGGCAAGGATGTGCTTGGGAAGGTGATTCCCAAGGGTGGATTTTCACCCCCTGCACCGTTGTGCGTGTCCCAGGCGAGACCCAGAAGCTGGAGACGGTTTGGCTGTCAGGGATCTGCCAGAATGAGAAGAATGAGGTGATGAGCAGCAAGCTGGACATCGACAACATGGCCGGGGTTTTCTACATGCTGCTGGTGGCCATGGGGCTGAGCCTGCTGGTCTTCGCCTGGGAGCACCTCGTCTACTGGAAGCTGCGTCACTCCGTCCCCAAGTCCCACAAGCTTGACTTCCTCCTGGCCATCAGCAGGGTGAGGGATGCTGACAGGGGCTTTCGAGGGGCGCAAATGTCTTCACACGGTGTCACAGGGATGGACACGGCTTGGTGGGCATTGTCCTTTGACCCTCATGGGAGGGATTGGAGATGTTTGTGTTGATGTGAGAAAAGCCAGCTTTTGAGGAAAGGGCTCACTCCTGGAATGACCCCACATCCTTATTAGCATCCCTGGGGAAAGGGGTGATAGAGGATGGTGTCGCCCACCCTGACAGTTCTTGGAATGCTGGGGAGGGGGCATCAGTGCTCTGAAGCCACCTCACCTCAGCAGCATGAACTCAGCTCAGGAGGGTGGGCTCAGGGGGCAGGACCCCACTGACCTTGCTGACGGTGAGGGGGCCCATTTCTCCCCACAGGGCATCTACAGCTGCTTCAATGGGGTTCAGAGCCTGTCGAGCCCCGGGCGGGCGCCCACACCCGATGTCACTGCCAGCTCAGCCCAGGCCAACGTGCTGAAGATGCTGCAGGCTGCCAAGGAGATGGTGACAACGGCCAGCGTGGGCGGCTCGCTGGAGCAGGCCACCCGCACCATCGAGGACTGGAGCAACCACAGCGAGCGCCTCCAGACCACCTTCTCCCTGAGGACACCCCAGCTTGTGGTGCAGAACAGCACCGGCGCACACCGGGGCCCCCCCTCTGGCCCGCACCCCACCGAGAGGCTGGGGAGAGCCTACGCTCCCAAGGGTGCTCCCCTGGGGCTGCCGCTGCCCCAGCCCATCCCTGTGGACTCCCGTCTGCACGGGGAGGAGAACTGGAGAGGGGCAAACGAGCACCCCCACCTGCTACACCCCTTGAAGTTTCGGGGTGGCTGTGTAGGGGATGAAGCCCTTACAGGTTTCCCCCACCTCCTGGTGAAGACTTCCCCAGGAGGGGATTATGGGGAGCAGGTGCTGGTGGGGAACCATGTCGGGGCTCCCCTCCCGCCCCCCACATCCCCCAGGGACCTCCCACCACCGGACATCTACAGGGAGCACAAGCGGCCATCGGGGCGGGGGGACCGGCTCCAAAACAACCCCCTGCTCCAGAGGGACGGGGCACACGGGAGCTCAGGGACTCTGCCTCGGCTGCTCTCGGCAGCGGAGAAAAAGCGGGAGGTGGGCAGCGCCTTCCTGCCTTCATCCTGCTCTCGCGGAGCCTTCCCGAAAGTCACCAGGACTTGCAGAGCCAGGGGCGAGCCGGCGCGGCAGGAGGCGGCGGTGATGGAGCGGGAGAAGCCGAACCGGTGGGCGAGCTCGGCCAGGGCGCCCGGGGAGCGCGGCGAGAAGCGGCGTCCCGGGGGGCTGCGGCGCTGCGGGGCCGCTCGCCCGCCCGCCCGCACCGACGTGCCCGACCTCTTCCCCGAAGCCGAGGCCGGCTACGGCTGCGGCTCCCGCTGTCCACAGGCCGCTGGCCGGCTCCCACCGCGCTCGCCCGTGACCAGGCTGCCGTCCTACCGGGAGGCTTGCCGGCAAAACCCCCGTGCCACCGCCACCGTGCCGGCGTGCGCGCCCCACGCCTGCATGAACTCCTACGCCAACCTGCCCCTCTACGCGGGACACCTCTCGCGGGGGTCCCCGCCGCCCCGGGAGCACGCCGGGGTGCACCCCTGTGACCGGGGGTCCGGGCGCTGGGACAGCGCCTGCAGAGACTGTGGGAGGCGCGGGGAGCTGGCCTTTCTGCGGGCGCTGGGGGCGGAGAGGAGGGACCCGCTGGTGGCCCGCGGGGTGGCGAGTCCCTGCGCCGGCGGGTCCTGGCGGCGGGTCTCCAGCCTGGAGTCGGAGGTGTGATGGGGGGACAGGGGGGTGTTCGCACCCCTCTGCCTGCCCTTTGCCCGGGTGTCCCCACGGGCCAGCCAGCGGCTCCCGGCCGGGCTCCGGCCTCCCGGGGTCCTGCACCGCCGGCAGCGGGATGCTCCAAGCGGCTCGGCGGGTCCCGGTGCGCTCTTTGGGAGAGTCGGAGGAGCCTGGCAAAGGCTGGTACATGCTGGGTCGAGCTCTCCCCACAGGCAGGGCTGGCATCGGGGACGCCAAACGCATCGCCGCCGTTTTGCCGTCACGTTTTGTTTTCATTCAAAGGGACTCGAAACGCCACGTCCAGGTCATTAAAAAGACATTTTCAGCTGTCTGGGGACCCTTCTTCCATCCTCCGGGGCTGCCCTTGGTATCATGGATTCCTATGAATATTCGTGGTGCTGTGCACCCCCTCCCCGTCCGTGTCCCGTTACTGCTGAGCCGGGGCACGGGCTCGTCCCACCGGCAAAGGAAAGCTGGAAAAGGCAAATGGCAACTGCGCTGAGGGGTAATTAGGAGCCATCAGCCTGTGCAGAGGCTGGAGCCGAGCACTGGAGCCGGGGTTCCTGCCCCCTGCTCAGGTTTTGGGGTGCTGGGCACTGATAGCCCTGGGCTCGGGTCACGGCTACACACGGCAGCCTGGCAGGGATCTCCAGCTCGGCACAGCAGCCCCGGGAAGGTGTTCTGTGGGGAATGAGAAAGGGAAAAATTCCTTCCAGGCTGATGGAGCCATAAATCAGGTGTGATAGATGAGCAGGGTTTAATTCTTCTCTTCAGGTACGTCTGACACAGTCCTTTCCCTGCCGGGCTGGGGCGCGAGCAGAGGCGGCCGTGACTCACAGGCAGGGGAGAGGGTCTTTGGGAAATGGGAATTGAGGCTCCGGGGCTCCGGGCTGCAGCCAGGGCTTTGCCGGGAGATTCCAGCCCCATCCCAGAGCAGCACCAGGACTACACGGAGCTGCCCGTGACTGGCTGGCAGGCTGTCCCAGGGAGATGCCAGCCCTCAGCCCCTCTTCCCAGCTGGTTTGGCATCGCCTTCCTCCATGAACATCTCAGGAAGCTGCTCTAGAGCTCCTTTTTTTTTTTTTTTTTTTTTTTTTCCTCCTTTTTTCTTCTTTCCCGATTAAAACGCAGTTGTTGGGGGTTGCTGGCAGCCACCGAGCAGCCGGGGCCGGTAACAGCGAGGGGACGATGGCAGGGACTGCCCCGGGACACCCAACCCTGCCGCAGGGACGGCTGCAAAGCCCCGAGGAGGTCCAGAAGGGCCCGGCCACGCGTGGTCCAGGCTCAAAAGCATTGGCAGTATCTGGCTGTCCATCCATCTGTCTGGGGTTAAATCCAGCCAGTCCCCCATCCCCCAGCCTGGCTGCCATCACACACTGGTGCCGGCGCTTTAATTCCTTTTACTTATTTATCATCGCAATTGTCTCTTAATTGTTTTGGCAGCCCCTCCAAGCCTCCTGGCGAGGGTGGGAGGTGCTGGTGTATAAATAAAGGCCATAAATAAATAAATCCGGTGGAAGAGGAGGGTATTCATCCAGGTTGCCCCAGGTGATGGCACCCATTCACCTGGGGCAGCTCTTCCCAGTTGAGTGCCCCAGATGCCTCGTCGGGTGACAGGCTGGTCCCCGGGAAGCTCCAGTGTGGTCTTGGGAACTTTCCCTCAAATTGCTGCTCTCTGGCTCGAGGAAGCCAGCACACACAGCTGCAGTCAAACCTCAGCTGGGGTTGGGGCTGTAACAGCAAAGGGGAGCAGAAAAGGGAAAAAAGTATCCAAAATCCCCAACCCACGTTTTGAATTAATTAGTGATGTCCCTGGTGACTCAGCAGAAGACAAATGGATCTGCTTCATGTTTTATTGAAGGACTTCGCTGTGGAAGGCTGAGGACAGCGAGGAACAGGGCAAATGGGGTGCAGGGGGTGCTCGCAGGGGAGGTGGCCTCAGGATTGGGTGTCAGCACCCGGTGTAAGGCCAGGGCTATTCAGGGTGCCCCATGTGAATGCCCACGTCCCTGGCCATCATGGTGGCATTTGCATAATCATCTTTACATGCTAATTGGGATGGAAAAGCACAGTTTTTCTCCCATTCCTGGTGCCAGGTGCTGGGCACTGGTGGGAAAGGAGGTGTTTGGGGCATGACCAGCCCAGAGCCGGTGGGATCTGTGACCCCCAAGGACCAAGGAAGGGCCGAGCTGCTCCTGCAGCATTTCCCTGCTCCTGGGTGCACAAGGAACAAAGCTTCAGGGAAGCAGTAGTCTGGAAGCACCGTGTAGCAAAGCTTTCCAAAGAGGGGCTGGGTAATTTAGTGTTTAACAGACGTTGAGGGATATTATTTCTTTTTGGTGAAATTGTCTAATCAATCACTTTTTAATTCAGCCTGCTCTGGCACCCGGGACACCCCAGGAGGCTGTGGGCTGCTGTGCAGAGAGAAATATGGCTGGATCACTGCTGGGCACCCACCTCTGGGGCTCAGCCCCACTGTGGGGAGTGGGCAGTGTCCCCCCAAACCCACCCCCTGCCTCTGCCAGCTCTGACATCTCCATGGCAGGTCCTATTTTCACTGCCCCATTGCTCAGCATCATAAGATCCATCCTGATGAGGAGAGGGGGAATGAAGCAGATCAGCACAGGTCAGCCACTGGGAAGGGGTTCCAATGGCAAGGAGATGCTGGTGCTGCTATGGGAGATGGTAACTCAGGTTAAGGCAGAGGGAACTGGTTAAATCACAATCCAGGACAGATATGGGGTCAGGAAGGTGCTGGGGACAGCTGCCATGCCTGTGCCTGAGGATGCCTGAGGGAGCAGCAGGTGCAGCCACCTCCTGGTTACTGCCTCCTGCCAGGCCAAAGCCATGGCACAAAACCTTCCCCAGCTGAGACCCTGCAGCAGGTGCCCTTCCCTGAGCCACTGACAGCTCCTGGGCTGCCCAAATCCATCCAGGAAAAAGGCTGGTGAGCACTTTCCCTAAACCTTCAAACAGCTGAATCCCCTCAGGGACACGCAGCTCCGTGGTGGTGGTCAAGCTTTGCCTAAAGCTTCTTCTCAGGTTCAAAGTTTTTCTTTCCCTGGCCATTGCTATTCCAAGCACTGCAATAGACTGAATTCCTCCCCGATGCCAGTTTGGCCTCAGATTTACAGCCCAAACCCCAAAATCCGCCACTGCTTGTGAGGTCCTTCGAGAGAATCACAGCAGAAAGTGTTTATTTCCATCATAAAGATCTGCTTTAATATTTTAACATAAATCAAGCTGCGCTTTATGGTGATAATAAATTTGCTAGCAGAAACTGCCTTTGCAGCCTGAGGCAGCAGAGCAATTCAATTTGTTTGGCTTTAAGTGTAAAGAGCCATAATTGAGAAGGGGAAAGTACAGATGTTTTAATTGAGTTTGCAGCTAGCACCCAGAGTTGCAGGAGGCTAATAGAGAAGAGGTGAGGGTCTCCATTAGCCTCTCCACTTGCCATTTCTCCTTGGCCTGCACCCCCATCCGTCACGGCCATCCCCTCCAGGAATAGCTGCTCTGTGCCTAAGCACGAGGAAGAAAGAGATGGAAAAAGAAGTCACACTAAACCAGATGTATAATGTGCATTTTATTGGTTTTAATCCCATTTTTGTAAAACTAATTACAGTCAGGACAAAGCATCACGTGTGAATCTGTAATAATGAATCGTTAGTGCTGATAATGGCCAAATAAAAATAGACTTATTCGTGATGAGCGAGAGGAGAGAGCTCATGCCCTGCACCATGGGGTCACCCAGCATCCCCTCAGCCAGTGCTGGCTGCACTGAACCATCCCCTTCCTGCTTTCTCCAGTAATTTTTAAGGCATTGCTATGTCATGTTTTATATGAAAAATGTTCTCTTCCGTAGAGCTTCTTACTGTTAATCACCCCAATTCCAATTCCCAATTTGTTTTGCTGCTGTGCAAGGACAGCAGGTGTCTAGGAATTCATGGTTTTTTATCTGAGAAGCACTCGTGCTCCTTGGGGAGCAAAGCCCTTCCCAGTAAGGAACCACGGCAAAGGCTGGGGCTGGAACACAAGCCCTCAGCATGCCACTGCATCCAAAACCTGGATTCCAGCAGCTCTTGGAGGTGCAGCCCCTCAGAAGTCACTGTCACACACTGTGTTGAGGGGGAGAGGGGGACACATGGGCCAGGGAAGAGAAGGCACATCTTTAAATGTCAGAGATGGCAGGAAAGAGGGTGCCAGGCTGGGCCCCCTCCCTTCCCCCTCAGTGGGGCAACCCTGAGAAGGGGAGGGTGAGAGGAGATGAAACAACAGAGAACAGCCCCGTTCCCTGGCTGCAATGAAACGTGAAGGCAATAGACTGAAATGGGCATGTGGGGGGCAGGGGCTGAGCCAAGAACCTTGCAAAGCATGGGCAGCCCAGGGCAGACAGCCCTCAGCCTCTCCATGAACCCACACCTGCACACTCGTGCAGAGGAACAGCCCCCTCAGCCTCTCCAGCTTCCAAAGGCTCATTTCATCAGCATTCAATTCCTCCCTCCAGCTCTGCCCAGCTCCCAGCTGCCACGCAGGTGGCTCCCAGCTCAGCTGCCCCATGGATCTGCCCCCCAAACTACTGCTGCCTAAACAAGACACCAGCACCAGCTACCTGTAAAACCCCTTCTTAATTTGGTACTGAAGATACCACATCAGCTTTGCAGGAGCACTTGGGGATGTTTAAACTCACTAGCAGGGGCTGTCAATGCCTGTTTGGGATCAAGCTGGAGAGAAGATGAACAGTCCCTCCAGATCCTCTCCAGGCAGCTCGGCAAGGACACAGTGGCGGTGCTCAGGCTTGAGAGGTGCAGGGTTTTGCTTTAAAAGCCATGAAGTGGTTTTATACAGCTCCAGGTACTTGCATATTCCCCCAGGAGGAGCACTTCAGGTCATATGGAAACCAGAAAGTCCTACTTGAAAACAGAGCTTGATTAAAAAGAGCTGCAGTTCAAAGCTTGCTTTAGTGAGCAATGACATTTAATACTGCAGCAAGTGCAGAGGGCAGGAGGATCTGACATGCACCTGGCTTTGAACCTGCTTTGATAACAGGGGGGTTAAAATAGTTCAGGTGAAAACTTTTAGAGTTCTTCCTTCTGTCAGGAAACCCTGGATGATCTGTACCCAAGGGCTTCTGAACACAGGACCCGAAGACAGAGTGTGGTGTTACAGTGACCACACTCATCCTAAAAGCAGACTCACCTAGAGCTGCCTAAGGTAGGAGCAGCCCAATTCTGAGAGCAGCAGAGCAGGAGCAGCCCAAAGCCCACCCTGACCCTGTGCAGAAAGACAAGAGGGGGAATTCAAGCCCAGTTCCAGCAGGGTTTCAGGTTTTGCTCCCTTGTTTCGGGAGCTCTGCTGCTGCAGGCAGGGCTGAGCCAGGGCACAGCGCTTCCTCCTGGCACCGGCTCATTCCCCTGAGTTAACACCCACCTCGTTTCAAGGCTAATTACCCAGCGCGGGAGCCGGGAACGCATCAGTGTGCACAGCCGGAGCCTCCCGCGTGTCAGGACTGGGTAATTAGCACCTCCCCAGCCCACACCGATCCCGGCCGCTGGAGTCAGGGTCTGGCTGCTTGTACCAGCCCCGGGCAAAGCTGAGAAAGGGAGAAGGGCTCTGCCGGTGGAAAGCTCAGAGTCGCAAACCGGTGCTGAGGGAAGCAAGGCTGATTTCCTTTCCAGTGGAAAGAGCTGTACCCTGCATGCAGAGGGGCACTGCTCTGCCCAAATGGGCTGCCACAGCACTGGAGAACAGGATGGAAGTGTGAATGTAAACTCCCAGGCTGGAGAAATCCAGCTCTAAGCAAAAGATCCCCAATCCCAGGCAATGTGCATAAACATGATAATGCTTCTACAAAAAGAAAGTGTAACAGCACAAAATTATTTCCTTCTGAATTAGGTCTATTTCCACCCTTATGTTTTCCTTCAGCTGGCACAGAAGGTTGGTCTGAAGGAGTCTCAGCAGAAAGAAGAGACTCAGTTCTCCCAAACTCCTGCTGGATTCTGCACAGCACATTCCTGCCTTTGGGAGAAGGGACATTTAGTGATGCAGCCAAGGCTGTCTCCTGTGTGCTGAGACCAGCAGCACACAGAGAGCCAGGGAGGGACAGACAGAGAATGTGCTGCTCTGACAGAGCCAAAGGCAGGAATGGCTAGACACTGTTTAATGGTGCAGGCTGCCGAGGGCTCAGCCCCAGGGCTTCGTCTGAGAACCAGAACTGTAACAAGGCTGAGTCCACTCCATCCACACCCAAAGTGGAGTGAAGAAAAGTCTGTGTCACCACGCCAACGGCCTGGAAACTTCCCTTCACACTGCCTCTCCCTCTCACTGCACAGTTCCAGAGGGGGAGCTGAAATGCTGGAGTCTCTGGAGCTCCAGAGGGAGTGTGCTGCTACCCCTCATCAGAGCTTTGACTCACTCAGGACAATGTTCGCAGTTACAAACACGAAGCAAGAGAAGCCCCAAATGAGCACAAACACAATCCAGAAGGTGTGCCGGAAAGGGGAGAGGTGCTTGTTCACGGTCCCGCTGCCAAAGACCAGCTGAGTGTCTTTCCGACTGCAGTACGCAAGGAAAGCTGGGATGAGATACTGGATCCCATTCCCGGCATAGGCTCCCGTGATCCCCACCAAGGACTCCAGATCGTGAGTGCAGAAAGCCACCAGCACTGGGGGAATCAGCGTGATGGCAGGAAAGACAATCCTATCCACCACCCACGGGTAGGTGCCCCCTTCTCTGTGGAAAAGGGTCTTCCAGTTGTTGCGCAGGGTCACTGCAATGATGGGGAAGTTGGTGCTGATGGTGAAGACCGGGAAGAGGCCCAGGAAGTAGCGAATGAAGGCCACGCTGATGATCTCGCAGTTGGTGAAGTTGAGCGTGTACATGTCCATGAGGGTGTCGTTGCGGAAGCAGTAAATGGCAGTGAAGGACAGGAGGCTGTAGAACGCCAGGATCAGGATGTAATCGAGCACCACAAGCTTGTTGATGTGCTTCTTCTTGGAGATGGGAGTGATGAGGGATGGCAGGGAGTGCTGGCACATGAAGGAGTAGACGCACACCCCAAACAGATTGCGGATGCCCGACAGCTGGGCCATGGACGGGTGACCTTCAGCTTGGCCTCTGCCGATGCGGATGAGGGCCAGAATAATCATGAGGATGAAAGCTGGAGAGAGAGAAGGTCTCAGGTCAAGCCCAGGCCCGCACTCCCCATGACCCTCCTCCCATTGCACTGGCAGTCTTGGCACCAACTCTCTCCTGCTATGCAAGAGCATCTCCTTATCTCTTTGATGTACCACCTTATCTGAGGGTGCTACATCAAAGGCGAGGTGCACAGGAATTAATCGTGATTTGCTGTCAGTGCCAGTCAGCAGATAAGGGAATGGGCTCAGGCATCTCCCTCCAGTCTCCTTCCCACAGGGACGCACCCTCCCACCCCCAAGAGCATAGGGCTGCCCTGAGCCCTTTGGAGGCAGAAGGCTGACATGGCTGGTGAACCCTAAGCCCTCAAGGGTTTTGGTCCATGGATGCTTCTGCCACACACACACACGGGTTAAATATCACCTTTTAAAAAAGCCTTAGAGATGTCTGAGCTCTGACTTGGCTCCAGTCAACCCCAGTAATATTCCTACACATTTCCAACCGGACTAATGTTTTCAAGACCTCCCCTACGCGCACAGGAGCAGCAGCTACTACCATGCTTTCCTGTCCCTGGGATCTGTCAAGCATGATAGAGCAAGAGCTAGCCAGGCATTTCCTGGGCAGGAGGAACAGGCTGTCTGTGGCGAATCCCAGGGTGGAGAAGCCAGTCTGGAAGGGACTAAAGCAGCACTGAAGGACTGCTATTAAAATTCATCGTTTCTAGACACAAAGTCTGCTCGTCTACCCTTCAGTTATGTCAGGAAAAAGCCTAACAACATTTTACAAAGCTTATTACAAATAACAACATGCCAGGGACAAAATGAATTGAGAAGATTGGGCTAATGCCCTTATTACTCTGAGGGTGGAAATTTGAGCCAGAGCAGTTACTGTGAGACTCATTCCCAGCACGGCATATAAAACCAGCAGAAAACTAATTCTGGTGTCACAAAAATTGCATCAACCTGGGAAAGATGATCATCAGCTGCTGGAGTTAACAAGCAACAGGGAGAAAAGGACCTGCCTGGCAGGGCAGCAAGCAGTGAGATTTACAGTCTGGCACTGCAATGGGTGGGCCACTGTGGCTCGCACAGAGCTGTCCTTGCATCAGCCTGAGGCACAGGAACAGAGCCGTGAATTGTCAGGTAATGAAAAAAATCAACAAAATGCTGAGACAACTACTACAGACAACTTTGAATGCCATTAATATAAATCCAGAGGAATTAAACAGAGCAGTGCACAGTTCAAATCCATAGGAGGCTGGCACCAGTGCTAGGAGCTGGGCAGGCTGACTTTGGGGTGACAAGATTATGGGCCTGCTCTGTGCCCAGTCCTGCTCCCCACAACAAGCGGCTGGAGATGGGAACCCCTGCCAGGGATGCGACTGGGGAAGACAGTTGCAGACCAGTTAGTGAATGCTGCCTCTCTTGTGCCCAGCAAGATCAGATTAACCTCACTGAACGTTGCCTCCCACACACCCCCAGCACTCTCCAAAACCCTCTCTCAGAAATTCACGTTCTCCTGCAGCAAACACCAGCTCCATGCTGAACCCTTCCCAAGCCACATGCTGCATTTCATCCTGTGCTGCCTCAGGAAACCTCTCCCTTCCAACTGTTTTCCAGTGACAGGGCACGTCTACCAGCCCTCCCCAAACACTGGACTGAAGGCAGCAGAGCCATTCCTTCACGGTACCACAAGGCCAGGTCGTTTTGGGAGTGCTAGGTTCTACTTCCTCCCCCAAGGGCAGTCACAGAGAGCTATGGAAGGCAACAGCTCATTGCTCTGGAGGTGTACAATTCCCCTTGCCTTCACTCAAGCCCAGCAAGTGAGGGGCACTGCGAACATGGGTACAGTTGTTGTGCCTCCCCCACTGCTCCCCAGAGGGGTAATGCTTGCCAGCCGTATCTGCTCAGCAAGAGAGCCAGAGAGAGCTGTGTTCCAGGTGATGTGACATGGCTGCACTCCCTGGGGCTGCACATGCTACAAGGAAGAGGAGAAGATGCCCTGAGTAATAAAACAAAGCAGGTTGGGCAGCTCTGGAAATGTGCTGAGACTGTTCCTTTCCTGCTTGCCTGGGAGAGGTAGTCAGGCTCTGCAGCCCCATCCTGAGCTGGTCCCGTATCTGAGCTAGACGTGACTCAGAAGTCTCACACCTCTTCCCCTGCACACTAGACAGTGAATCTCCTCAGGCTCTGCTCAACACAGTAATGAGTGACCTACATCCATCCCCCAAACCCACTCTTACCATTGGCTCAAAGCCCCACTTTCTGCACCAGTGCCAACAGGACCAGTTCAGGGGCACTTTCAGGCAGGCACCCCATCCTTGAAGTGTCTCCCACAGGCTCTCCTCTGCCCCAACACGTGCTTTTTTGGCAGGGAACACTGAAGGAACAGAGTTCTTGTGGATTCCCTAAATGATGGATGGTCTTTGGCTTAAGCAACTAGAATTTAATACATTTGTTTTTCATTAAATGTGCGTTTCAGAAATTTATTAAAATTACAAGGAGTGAGGATCCAATACTAAGATCCAAACTAGTTTTGCTTCCAACAAGATAAGCTCTGCTTCCCCTGCCTGAGCACTGGTGCTCTGCAGATGCAAGATCCTTGAGAGAAATGGTGCTGGGTAAACTGGACACCTCCCTTGCACAGTTCCAGCCTCAGAGAGGACAACAAAAGCCCTGCCCCACGGTTGTTTTCTCTCACTCCCTGTGGCAAAAGAGTTTCTCACTCCTGGAACTGGAGAGCTAAAACACTTGCATGTCAAATTTATCTCTCTGTCCCTGAGAGGAGGCAAACCCAAAAATGAAACTCTGAAACCTAGATATGATCTGGATGATAAGTCAAAATGAAAAGAAGATGACAGGCTGACTGACAGGCAGCTTTGAGCAGAAAAGTGGCAGCACAGGATCCTCAGGCACACACGAAGCTCCCACTCACATCCCCTACCCGGGACAGCAGGCTGAAAGCAGACTCACATGACACTATTTCATGTCACCTATTGTTGTCACATCAGCTGTCCAACAGCGTTCCTTCACCACAAGGATCCTGGTGAAGTAAGACATGGATTCACAGAAACCCCTTGATGTGATCCTCTCCACACAGAACAGAGGACAAGCAACGTGTTCCAGGGATGAAACACCTTCAGACTATGATCAACAGCACCTGGAGCCACAAAGCAAGGTCAACAGTGATGGCACCAAGGATTGTTAGTTGGTTACATGAAAAATTTGCTTTGAGCCTTGTTTTATATAAATGCTTAAAAAGCAATCAAGGGTTTTGCTTGTCCTGATTTTTCCACAGTGTTAAACCCACTCCAAGGCCCCACACCACAGGCTTGGCAGTCAGCAAGGCACAGAGGCCACTTCTTGTCTCATCTTGTCTCCTCTAGGTGTTCGAGCATCATTTTTAGTGAAGGATATGAGTGAGCCTGAGGAAAAAAATAAAGAGGGGCTATGCCATAAAGGAAAACTTGTGATGAATCTCATCCCAACCATCCAACTGCCTCTCCTACAGACTTTCTTTGTTCCCCTCACTATTTGAGGAACAAATGCTCTTCTCAGATAAAGCAGACCCTGCAGTCAGCTACTGCTGCCTCTCCTGCTTGACTCAGGAGATGTTGATTCAGAGACAGGGCAGTTCTGCTCTGGTTCTTGCAGGTGAAGTAAAGATGAATACGGATGAGCAGACATCCAAAGTAGTACAGTTTGGGAAATATGGGAGTCTGGGGATATTAAGAAATACATTTTTGTGCATTTTGATAGAAACATAACAGAACTGCAGAGAAGCAGTGGAGATAATTTAGCCATTCTGAGTTTAAGGATCATTTTACAAAGGCAGAGAAAACACCTCTGTAAATGAAAAATGGTGTTTGTACATGAGCTTCATCTCTCTGCAGAAAGGCTATTGCAGAAAAGAAAATAAGTCCAAGCCTCAAACACATTTTTTCCCTGTCATGGTAGGTTCCTGCAAGAACTGATGCTCAGAACAAGCTTCTGGCTTAAGCCCCCCCTTGCATCCCTGCAAGACATGGTACTTGTGAGATGTTCACATCTTCTCCAGCCCTGTCCCTACTCCCATTCCTCCTTCTACAAGGAAAGCCTGGAGAGAACATCACCACACCTGCCTGCCATCCCTTCCAGGGACTCAGAGAGGCAGTGGTGTGCAGCCACCCCACGCCTGGCTGCTCCCCTACCCCCCAGCCATTTGTCTGAGCTGCTGCCATGACACGTTTGTGGCAGGGCCATCCGTCACTGCCGGCTGATGGTGTGACAGAGCTTTCCTGTCCAAGCAGAGAATCAATATGCCAGGAAATAATGATAACGGATCACCCTATCCCAACGCATGCCGCTTGCTTCCCTTTTCATACATTAAGCAGCATGATGGATTCCAAGAGGAAGATGTTTTTAGGAGCTTCCTAAACCCAGTCTCTTTAGAAAGGGGAAGATTTCTCCCCACCTCAATCCCCTATCAAGTCAAAACACAGCAGGCCACTCTTAAACAGAGGAACAGATCTCATTTAATTTAACATTAGGCAGCTCTTTCATAGAAAGGGCATAAAAATAGGAGCATCTGCTCTGTACACACTGAACAGCCCAGGAGCACATCGAGACAGTCCTACCTTCTGCATCCCCACCTGACACTTGTGCTGTCTACTTCCCTGCTGATGTCTTTCTAGGATGTTGGTGCCCCTTCTCAGAGCCAGCTGCCTTCCAGCAGTGATGTGGGCAAGCTGAAGAGCCCACTGCAGCTCTGGAACCACCAGGCATTCTGGATCCTGTGGCATTTGAAGTATTAAAGCACAGCTGGAGTTCAACATGCTGGCAGAACAAAGTATCTGAAATTAAGACATTGATTTTTAAATTTAAAACTCATTTAGCCAGTTTCTTTTGCAGAAGCTATATCCTGCCATTTGTTCATGATCTCCGGTTCTCCATAAATTCCAGAGCAGCAACTGATTAATTTCTCCAACCTTAGAGGGGGTTTCTGTATGAATTGACAGTAAAGAGGTAACATGAAAACCAGGTTTGCTTCATCAGATGTGGGAGCTGCAGTAGTTAAGGATCGGATTTGACAATGACAGAGCCTAAAACACCATCTCTAGGAAGATGAAGGATTTATGAGTGCAGAGATTGTGGGGAAGCAAGATGGATATATTCATAGAAGACAGCAATTCTCTGGAGAGAGACATCACAAGGAAAAGAGGAGGGAAATTACTTCCCAGAAGAAAGGTATGAGCAAAAGTTGTGGAACATCACTGTGGCTCCTTCCTCTAATGGAGAGCAGGGACTTGCAGGGACAGTGTTACCCTCCCTGCCCCAAAGCCTAAGGCAGAGTCCACATGGCAGGGGACTGTTGCTCATACACAGAAGTGTGACACAGCTTACCAAGAAGGCAAGAAAAAGCACCTCCACTCCCCCAGGCCTGGCTTGTACCTGCTGCCTTGGGCCAGGTGGAGCACCTTTCCTTCACAAAGGGAAATTCCATTTAAAAAGTACTACCAGGACTTTTTGGCTGTCAAAAGCAGTTCAGTGGAGCTTCTTTGCTCTAAGGGCATAATTTCCCTGCTTTTCTTCATCAGGCTTGCAATACCATAACCAACATTTACAAGTAGCTTCCCCTATTGTGGTAACAACTCCTGCCATGAAACCAGTGTAGCTGCCTCATCTCAGCCCACATCAGCTGGTCCCATAGACATCTGCACACCAGTAACAGTTCACAGGGAGAAAAATGGCTCTGCACTTGGGCATTTATCACAGATGCTTTTTCTCAACACATGGGAAGGAAAGAGCAGCCAGCAAGGCTTGTTTGCTTCTGGTGGAAAATTACCCGTGTAGTTTATGGTCCCCTCTCTGCCGGTCACCTTTGGCACAAGAACCATAAAGCCTCTGCAACCAGGACTCTGCTCTCAGCTCTGCTGCTGGCTTGGCCTATTAGCTCTGACAGTCACTTCTCTGTCCATGTCAGAATTTACTCTTCTGAGAGAAGGGAATAATACACACTTCAGTGTCGCTGTGAGCCCAAACTATGGCTGTGCATGCTTTGGAAAGCACTAGTTGCAGAGCACCCATGTCCCCTGAAATCCAGGTGCTCTGCAGACTTAGCCACATCTTGCCCATCCTGCCTTGGGCCCTACACAGCAAAGTTTTTTATCATCTTGTTCAACCAACATCCACTCTGAACAGAGAGCAACTTTTCATGCCACAGCCCCATTCTGAAAACCTGCCTGGGCACAGTCATCCAGACCCTTCTGCAGGGTTGAACATGTCCTTACATTTCCAGCTCCCCTTCTTCAGCTCTCAGACTCATCAGTGTCTCCTGCTGCCTGAATAAAGTGCTCTTTTCAGGAGCATCATCTCCTCAGGCAGGATCTCAGTGGTCCCGTCCAGCACTGCAAATCACTCTCCATCTGCATCTGAAGCTCACAAGGCTCTTTCCCTCACACAGGCACTGCTTCACCCCACTGCCCCCCATAAACAGTACTGAAATGAGCTCCTCAGTCGACAATTCCAAAAGCAGGCATGACAGAAGCACAGCATTTTAACTAACTCTTCATAAATATATTCACTTCTCTTAGTGAATTATTTACCCTGGGCTCTGGCAGCAGCTTCATCTGCTCCAAAAGAGATATAAGAACACGAAGTAACTTTGTTGAAGCAGCTTGTCAGAACGAACATGCAACAGTGTCCTGATTTACAGTCCAATCCCCTCAGCCTCCTGTATGCCCTGCAGTGTGAAAGGAGAGGGGCAGAGATCACAATGATCCCTCCTTAAGCTATTTGTAGAAAGCTCCATTTCTGATGTGAAAAGAGACCACCCACCTTGAGGACTGTGGGCATTGGCAGAATAATTTCTCGGCAGGAGACTGGAAATGCAGGACTTCAGATAACTGTCACTCCCTCCTAAATCAGCCTCCTCTGTAATTCTTAGTCTCAGCAGTGGAAGGGATGTAGCACAGTGACTCCAGGTTTCTGCATCAAATCAACTCCAGCACAGATAGTTCTGCTGCTAAGGATGGCAGTGACAGTTACCTGAGACTGCTCACAAGGTGAGATGGTCTGAGAACAGTTCTCTGCAGAGCAGTGCTGTAAAGAGCAGGGCTCTGGTGGAAAGAGCAGAACTACCAGAGAAAGCAGCAGATACAGAAAGTTAGCCCCACTGTCACGCTCTGCAGAGCCCTTTCCTAGTTTCTTCCCCAGAAGCCTTCTACCAAGTATCCTGGAAGGGGACGGGATGGAAAAAAAAAGGGTTTAACACAGACTTCCTGGAAATTCTTGTCTGCTTTCCCTCCATCTTACTGGCCAGGGGAAAGAGCTAGAGGAGAGATTTTATTCCTGGGCATGTAATTGTGAGATCATTGTTTGGGCAGGGTTGGGAAGGCATTGTCTCAAGGGCTGCATTTACTTGAATAGATGTGGTGTGATCCAACAGGGAGAGAGAACTGAGCCTGTTCAACCAAACCCAGAAGTTTATTACTCTATAAACCATCTCTTCATTAAAATACAATACTTTCTAATAATTACAATACAGCATCACAAGCAGCACTCAGAGCACAGGCCCCACATGGGAGCTGTCTGGGAACATTTGGCAGAGACAATTTAATAACAGCAGTGATAATCACTCTACCAATGTCTTTAAAGCCAGCAGTCCTCACCTATAGAGCTCCACATCTCAGGCTGCAACAGGCTGCAATTAATCGGGTTAGCTGCTTAATACACAATAGCCCAATGTTTGATGCTGAGCTCCACCAAGCTCTGTCCTTTTGTTATCTTTCCTAATCCATATCCTAACCCATGATGCTGCTAGACAGTTATTATCCAATATTATCCAATAATAAAGAGGTAGGGCTGTGCCCCAGCGAGCTGTGTCCCCTCTGCTTTGAGAGGTGCGTGGGACTTGCCTGACTCAGTCCCTCTTGCTGGGCTGTGACCTTCAGCAGCTCTCCCCTAACAGCATCCACTTGATCAGGACTGAAGAAATGAGGGGAAAAAAACCAGCTAGACAATCAAATCTCTTTAGAGAGTAATCCATCGCCACCATAGATTTAAACCCTCCAGGAAAAAAAAAGTGCCAGAAGTCCAAACAGCAGAATTGAAAATATCAACAGCTCTAATTTATTGATGGCTTAGTTGGTTTAGCCTTCAGCAGGAAGCCCTGCTCCAATAACTTTGTACAAGACCTGGAAAAAGGCTCCAAAACTGGTAAAGGAATTGACCTAATAACAGCTTTACACTTTCCCGAGGCTGAGGTAGAGGGGAGCTGAAAGGAAGGAAGGAATTACACTTTGGGGAAGGACCCTCCTGTCTTGGGGTGATTGACACCTCCCCACCCCATAGGAACAATCTGTACTCACATGGCCCCAGAGCCGGGTGAGCCAACAAGGTTCTAATCACAAATCAAAACAAGGCTTCACTGTAAGCACATTGTCAGGATTTAAACCAAATGATTTTTCATGACTGGCCCTTTCTCCAGGGAAGCACAGCAGGCAGGCTCCCTGTTGAACCCCTTAGGGTGCCTGTGCTCCATCTCCCAAGGCAGCTTTAGGTACCTGCAAAAGGCTGACAGAGCAGTCTGAGGAGCTTCTGCATTGGGAAAGGGATGAGAACTTGGGTAGGCAAAGCCTTACACACCTGCCAGCTCCTGGAGAACAGAGATCTCTAAGCAAGGATAAGGCCAGCAGTTCAAGCACCAACTGCTGCACTGAATTTAACCATTGGCACTCACCCATGGCAAGTGACAGCCAGTTCTGCAGCCAAGTGTGTGAGCTGCTACTCTTCAGAAGACTGGCAACAGCTCGATTCCTCTGGAAGCCCTCTCTGCCACCAGCCCCACTCCACCTGGAGACACAGATCCACCCTCTGTGCTCCTATCAGTCCTGGCAGGGAAGTGCCTTGCCATGCCAGTCTTCTTTCCAGATGAGCTGTCTGTGATCAACAGGCCCAGACAAGAAGAGCCCATCTGTCTGGGCTCTCTAGCAGCACAACACTTGGGCTTGCAAGCTCCTCCTTCAACTTTCTCCTTTCAGAGGCTTCAGAGGTGCTTGTCCTGGCTTAGTCCCTTATCCTGGGAGGATGCCAGATGAAGGGATGAACATCCCTGGAACATCTCCACATTCTTTGAACTGGCCCATTTTTAATTTCCAGCTTGTTCCAGTGTTTAAGCCTATTTTTCAGAGAGAGAATGATTTTTTTTTTTTATCTGTGAGGTGTGGAAAGAGACTGCTGTAGGCTTTGATAGCCGATGTGCTGCTTGTAATGAGCACAAGGCTACGGAAGAGGCTTGGTGACATTTGATTATCACTTAGATCAGGAGAAAGAGGGAAAGCAACTTTCAAAGGCAAGGCTGACACTGTTACAAACACCAGCAGAAATGACCTTCACACACAGCTAGCTCTCTCTGCTGCCAAGAACCATCCTCTCAGCCGCTATCATTTGAATCACCAGTACACCTGGGGCAGTGCTGCTTTACATCAGCCCCTTCTGCTCTGAAATCCAGGAACTTTCCACCAGGCTGGAGAGAAGGGTGTGTGGTGGGTCCTGTGACAGGCACATTGCAAAGTCTGTACTGACCTCCCAGCTCAGGGAGGCTTGATTTTTTTCAAATCATGATGCAAAGCATGGGTCAGATTCCCATCCACACCATGAGCACAGGTAAGCTGAATCAGCCACTGTCCACATGGGAATGTTTTTTTCCCTAGCACAACAAACAGGCAGGAGGGAAGCTCCAGTGTTGCTCTGCTGCTCAGAGTGCTTCGCAGAACCACCCTCAGCACCACACGGCTAAAACCAGCCCAAGGAAGGTAAAGGAAAGGCACAGTTTATACAGGACAAGGAGTTCACATCTGGCCATTGGCATACAGGCAGGAAAAGTCCAGAAGACCACAAAACACTACCCAAGACTATTCTTTAGGATCTAAGCTCAAAAAGTACCAACCTGTGTTTAACTCACAGCCCTGCTTTTGGAGGAGGGGACAGCAGTGATGTGAGGACATGGGAGAAGCCAGCTTGACAAATCTCAGCAGTACGGGATTGATCCTTACCCCAGGATCTGCAGCAAGAGCTTTTCTCTGCTCCCTGCATCACATGGCTTTTTGATGAATTATCTTTCCCAATAAATCTATCCCTCATTGTACACATATGGAATCCGTTCTTCTAAGTAGCCACTGAGGTGCTGTCAGGGTCATTAACTATCATTATCTGGGGCAGCTGTTCCCCAGCGTGCTGACGCAGGAATCAATCAGGCTAAAGCATGAATTTCCCCTACACTTCTCCAAACACTGCCTTTATCCCTCTCCATCAAGTGATGAAAAAGAGGAACAGTTCTGCCATCGTGCCAAGGTTTAGCAATCCTCATACTGGAAGGAGCTGGCTAAAGGGAAACCAATGGCAGATGAGGCAGGCATCAGGCTGTCACACAGACAGGATGAGGTCTGACTGATGTCTTTACCAGGGAAGAGGAGGCAGGGTGATTGGAATCAGGCCAGTCAGCTGAACAGAGATCACTCTCATTAAAGAAAAAAAAAACCCGAACGCAAAACTTCCTCATTTCCTTCAGTACCCCTTAATGAGATAACCTCTTTCTCTGAAGAACTGGGGGGCTTTCAAACCTTTCATGTGCTCAGACAACAAAGGAGAAAAAACAGGTATTCAGGATTTTCACACCATCCAAAGTCAGGATTTATTAACTCAAACTGTTCAACATCTGAGACTTGAGAGCTTAAAATCCAACTTAATTTTCCTGGGTGTCAACTGCTTAACCCCATCTCAGGAATTCTCTAGAACAGAGGATCTCTATTCCTCTGCAGTGACTGTCAGCCACTTCCAGACAGGATGAATTCACAGAGAAGGGACAATATCCAACTGCAGTCAGGTCAAGAGCATGTGTGTAATGGGAAATAGTTAGAGAAGCAGCTTTTCTTCTTATTTCAGTAATAGATATAAACAGAGCTAATTCTGTGCTTGAATGGTCTGGATTCACACACCAGGAGACTGTTAACCTGCAGAAATGCTGGTCATTAACCTGCAGAAATGCTCTTTATTAACCCTGAGTATCAGTCACTCTGTCTAGGTGACACAAAAATAGACAAACCTGAACATAAACCTTCACAACCCACACACACCTCTCAGCCTTTAAGGGCAGGTACACACACAAGCCAGACGTGAGGCAGCTGCATCTTTGAATGACGAAGGCATTGGGAAAAAAAAGAGGAGTGATGTCTTACTTCCCTTAAGGGAATGATCTGTCTTCCCAGAAGTTCTTGGCAATATTTTGGAAAGAACTCATAGGAGCAGGACTTCCCAAGGACAACACACATTGGTTTGGGGGTTTCCAATGCAGCACATCCTACCATAAAGGAAGGCCCAGGAAAATAAATGCAAGCAGATGATAAAACTAAGGGTGGAAAGTCTGACAGAAATGCCTTTTGTTTTCAGATCAAAACAAAGATTGTCTAAAGTCTGTTGTGCATATGCTGTGAGAAGGAGAAACTTCCAACTGGTGGGTATCACAGTCAGCACCCAGACACGAGACTCTGCCAAACCTCTTCTGCCCCTCACACAAACCAGACTAAAACTTCATTTACCATCCATGTCTGACTGAGAGCAATTTCATCCTAGACTAAAAACTTTCTCCTCAAAGATTTATTAGGCCTGCACAATTGTCCTCAAAGAGGTTGTTTTGACAAGCACTCGCTTCCAAACAAGAAGATCTTGCCAAAGAGAAGTGTCAGTGGCGTGACTCAGGTTCCATCAATGGTAAAGAGGTGGCCGAGTCTCTGCCAAGACTCACCTATCCATCTCATGAGGGACGTCATGATTTGAAGATACTTGGTCTTCTGCACATTGAAGAAGGTGAAAGGACCCAGGAGGAGCGTGAATGCTGCCTGGAAGGACAACAAAATCACATATTAGGTTAAAAAACAGAAATTCTGCCAGCAAGATGAATTTATCAGTAGAACAAAGCTTGCACTGAAAGTTCACTCCAGACATGTCCGTTTGTCATGAAGCTTTCTTTGTTGCTTAATTTTACAGCTAAGTTGGCTGAGACACAGGGGGTCAAGTAAGCTGTTGGGTATCAGAGAACATGCCTCAGGCAGAAGCGGAGCTCAGGATCCTCTTAGCTCTCAGCCGTTTGCTATCACTGCTACAGCACTCCTTTACTGACACATTTCAGTAAAAGCTCTCAGTGTAGCCTTACAGAACATTAAATATTAAACTGTGGCCTCTTTGCCCAAGTACAGGCTCCGTTTAGGTCTGAATAGCAATAGCCCTGACCAGTCTGCTTCCATTAACATTGATGGGGTGGCTTCGGGGTATCCCAGGCTCAACGGCAACGGAGCCAGGTCTGCCTGGAGCTTTTTCCCCCCACGCTTTAAGTAGCTTGTGTAAAACACAGAGGTTTTTTTTTATATGTAAAATCAGATAGTGGGAAGCTACAGTGTAACAGTTCAGCTCCAGGAAGCTGAAAACCCGTTCAAAGTCAGGAAAAAAGTCACCAAAGAGATACTCATAAGAAAGAGCTTAATTCAGTGTGGAAAGTAAAGGTTCTTCAATGAAGAACTTCCTCACTGCCCTCCTGGATGTCTATTAAGAGACTGGTGTTTCATAGAATCACAGATTGGTTTGATTGAGATTTGGGATCTCGTTCCAACCCCCTGCCATGGGCAGAGACCTTGCTCTAGACCAAGTTGCTCAAAGCCCTGTCCAACTTGACCTTGAACACTTCCAGGGACGGGGCAAATTAAACTGCGGTACACTGCAGCACCAATCTGCTGCATCTCTTCCAGCTGGGCTGCAAAATACATCCAACAAAGATCCATCCTAGAAACCTGGACTACACAGCTGCCCATGAGAGTTTCTTCTAGCACCTCCTAGAGCACACAAGGCAACCATGCTATCAGCCCATGCCCAGAGGTGACATGTCCTGCGCAGCACTGTCACCTCTGCTTGGGCACTACGCAGCACTCGAGCCTTACCTACCCCAGAGAGAAGAGAAGAGAAAAGGCTTCACTGCAGGAAGAAACAGACCTTGGCTGCAGTCTGAACATAGACTGAGAGAAGCTACTTGTGACAGGGTGACAAAATGGGTGTTACTGAAGAGAGCTCTGCCTGTCCTCCATGGGATGGCACCGGCTAGTGATACGCTAACATGTCCAAACGCTGTAAGCAGGCAGTGCTTAGAAAGCCACAGCATACACAGCAAAGGTTTGTAGAGCATCCCAAAGAGATTTTTAAAGACAAATATTCAACATTAATATTTACACATTGCTCTTTTCCATGACTTCTTAAAGCAGTTCAAGAAAAGGTGTCACCAGAAGTGAAGAACTGGGACTCAAAGGGGCAGGTCTGCTGAGCCTCAAGGTCTCTGTCAACCCCAACAGAGTCAGGACAGAACAGAATCCAAGCTATTTTAAGACTAGCACAACCCCAAGAAACCTTTTTTGAGACAGTTTCAGAATATCTGCAAGGCAAATTGGAAATGCCTCACATCACAAGTATTCTCAGGTGATGAAAGTAAACCCAGAAGGGGAGCAGGGGAGAGAACCCTTGGTTTGACATGTTGCTCGGTAGGGATATATTCTGATCCAGGACCATTGCTTACACCAAGTCTTGCTTTTTCTGCTCAGATTTAAAAAAAGGACAGGAAGCATGCACAGAATTCAGATTTGTGAAGCAGTTGATGGTTGTTGGAGGAAACACCGAAATCACAGAGAACACAAAGCCACAGGCATAACTGGCAAGACTGAGAGCCAAACCAGCTTTAACAGTTATGGGACTTGAGGTTTTAACACAGAAGCAAACCAGCCAGTTACAAGCCTTTTTTTACTCTTCTCCCTCTTGTTCCTTTCTTCTAATTGGCAGCTTAACTCCACTCTCCTGCCCAGTAGGGACTGCCACTCCACCCTAGAGCAGTGCACAAACCCCAACAGACTAAATAAACCTTTGACTAAAATGTGACATAGGACAAGGGCCCAAAACAAACAAAAGTAGACACCAACTCTCTTACTGAAGAGTATTCTTGGGTTTGTGACTAATCTCTTTCAACCTTCTCTCCCAACACTGCTCAACATAGCCTCCCTTCAAATCAGTTTATAGCTCCTGCATCAGAAAGTGCTGAACACAGAGACACAGCTAAGGATGGTGATAATTAAGGACCAGGTGTCTGCTGCAAATGAGAATGCTCCAGATCCAGTTGGCAAAACAGCCCCTCAAACCATAGCAAGGATTGACACAAAATCACCAAGCACCAAAGCAGCTGGGTCTGAAACACAGATTTGCCTCACCCACTGAGGAAAGAGGCTATATTAAAGTAGATTTGGGGCTCAGTTGCTGAAAAGCATCACAAAGCATCCTTAGGTGCTGGAAGAACCTGGGTGTCCTTCACCTTTTGCAGTTATTCTCCAGTCTGCAGAGTACCTTAAACAACTAAATCCATTCAGCAAAGTTTTCAACTCTCCTCCTCTCTGGCCTTTACTGTTTAACTCATGGGGAAGAGATACAAGTTGTTGTGCTTGAATGGTTGAATGCCCCCCCCCCAATCCTTTAGGATGATCAGTGTCTTCTGTTCTTAACAAGATCCTGGTTAATTCTAGTGCAACAGAAATTTATTACCTTTTCCACTTGACACCCATTAGTGATCCAAGGTGGATGTCCATGGATCAATACAAACAATGCTAAAGCCTGCAATGAGTTGAGGTTGCCCTGCTCTGCAGGGATTTGTGCCAACCACTTTTAGGAAGGAAAGCTAAAGAACACACTGGACTGCTTGGGAGGAGAAAGGCTAGGCAGAACAGGATGTTAAACAGCCAGATTAACATCATTTTGAAGTGAAGTTGTGTACAGCTTAACAGGATTGAGCACAGGGCAGGAAAAAGGGGCCAGTTTCTCACCAACAGTCAGGATGTGAGGACAAAGACTCAGTCCCTGGATTAGAGCTAATCTCACCATCAACCATCAGAAGAGTCCCAAGGCCAGGAACCCTATTTAAAAACACATCCCCAAAAGGATGAGATCACAGTTCTTAGCAGGAGGATGTCTGCTTCCTCTACCTCGCTGTGCCAGACACCTCAATGCTCTTCTGATCCATTAAGTCAATTAGTTTTATAACTTCTCCCTAAGGAAAAAATAAGACCAAATAAGCACCTCAGACATATACCCAAACTTTCTACCTGATGTTTTCCAAGCTCAAGTCTCTCCCAGAGGGAAAAAATTTACCAAGTGCTTCATTACACACATAATTCAAACAATCTAAAACCTACACAGAAAACTGTATCAGCCCTGTCAGATATCAAATATGCAGAGCCCTGGCACATGAAAAAAACCCTCCCAAGTTTTCCAGTTCACCTCTTGAGTCAGTTGAGGTATTTTCTAGGAGTCTATCATTCTCTTCCTAAGCTTCAGCAAATAAACCCACCCAAGGCAGAATGGGCATAGTCTACTTTGAGTAAGATTTTCCTGCTAGTGAAGTGGTTTCTTAACAGAAACAAGCAGGCATAGGGGGCTGGCTTATTGCTAAACTGAAACAAGATAAAGGAATGCTTCCTTCAGCTGAAGAGAACTGAAACTATTAAATGCTGTCTAAATTCACAGGATGTCAGAGAGAAGCCATTACAGTGCCTTTGCACAGAGCTGGCTATTAAGAGTGATTCCCTTATTTCCCTCCAAGCTCCTCCATTAAACGGGAAAGGCCAGGTAAATCACCAGGCTCATAGTGGAGGGTATGTGGAACCCACACACAGCAAATAAATGAAAAATTCTTTATTTTTCCTTCCTTTCTCATGCTGAAAAACAGCATGAAAATCCAGCACACTGATGACTAAAAAGGACAGTGTTTTTGTTGCTTTTACTGACATTCCCAGTCAAAAAATGAGAAACCAGCGAGGGTATAAGAAAGAACAGCAGCTTGTCACCCTGAATTATACTCTTCCCTGCAGGCTAGTAGGAGCCACAAGCAGCACACCAGCTTCCTCAACCGCTGGGAGGGTCTTCAAATCCATTCCTCCCACCAAGCCAAGCCACAGCAGTACAGGCACCAAGGTTTGGGATCTTTCCTGAGCTGGCAACTCAGCTGACACCACTTTCCCAGCCTCTGCACCTGTCAGCTCTCAGTATTTCAAAATGAAAAAGCAGGCTGGTCAACTCGAGTCTTCTTGCCACGGGGGAACTAGCTAGGGCTTACCGTTGCCTGGAATATATTTTTATATATATTTATATATTTTTAAAAGTATATTTTATTAAAGCTCTTCTGTTAAAACTTGGTTACATAACCTTGTTTATTGGATTATCTTATAAAAGCAAGAGTAAGATCAAGCGTTAATAGGACATCTGGTTGGTTTTTATCAGCTTAGTTGCAGCCAAGAGGACCACCAAGAGAGCTCTCAACCACTCAGTGATGGCCAGCTAATGCCAGGAGTCTTTCAGACCATACAAACATGCTTTAAGCCAGTCAGAGGGCTGTTTGACCAAACAGGTTCTTTATTGACCTGAAGGGTCCATCTATCACTCTGAACCAGTACAGTTCAATAGCTTTCATCTGCTGCTCAGCATGTGGCTTTTACAGAAGCAGCCAATACAGCTCAGGAAGCACAATTAGCATCCAAAACGTGGCTGATTCATGTATTAGATGCAGTACTTACAGCATTATGGCTAGTGCCTGCATACATTTGCAAGAGGACCATCTGAAAAACCAGCCTCATTCATAACTGTCATCAGAACTTGATTGTTTTCATGCTACACAAACTCATCTGTAAGAATTACATCTATCTTTGGTGCTTGCCAAGTAGTGAATTAAAACCAGTAGCAATTGCTTCTTATTGATTCAGAGCCTTGAAACTTTCAGAAAGATTGGGTGGAAGCAGGGTAGGTACCTGAGCAAAGTGAGACCGTGATTGTTAAATGCAGCAAATGTGCCAAGAGCAGCGCAAAAAGTTCAAGAGCTTTTGAATAAAATAATTCGTGCAGCACAGGGCTATCATACCAATGAGAAGTTACTAAGTTTCAGAAAACAGAGCAATGATCCCTCAGTTTTAATGTGAAGATGGAGAAGAGGTGTTGTAGTGCTCACTCCTTAGATATCCATCTCCATTTGGGCCCCCAGCCACCCTGCCTTTTCCTTTTCCTCATCCCAGCCTTTCACACCCTCATTCAAAACCAGAACCTGCCCCAAACCATTTAATTATTTGGAGTTCTTGCTTCCTTTTGATAGAAGTGACAACATCTCAGACAAACTTCACCTTAGGATGGTATCAACTCCATCTCTGCAGATATTGATGTTTAAATTTCACAGCTGTTGAGCAATGGTACCTCTGCCCCAGAAGACAGCACAGCAAATAACCCTGCCCTAAAGAGGGGTAAGAGAAGATCTCATTAAAAAAGTCACTGCTATAATAAAATGGATCACTCTCCTTGGTAGACTTTGATACTTTTGCAGGAGAGCCAAAGGTTGAATGCTTGATACTGGACTGTGGGTACACAACGTTTCCACAGCAAAGCCTGACACCAACAAGAAGACACAGGCTCGACTGGACAAGCACTTGCCAAAGGAAGCTTTGCTTGATTCTGTGCTCAGATGCAAGGAAAGTCTCCTTGAGCATGGCAGGAAAAAGCAGACATTTCTTACATGCTGCCAAAAGTGCAACTCTGACACTCACTCTGCTTCTGCAAGACATCCCTGAGCTCAGAGCTATTTCACAACCCAGATGAGCACTGGAAGGGACAGATGAAACAATCCAACAAAACCAGACTGCGCAAGTACAGAGAGCAAAGAAGATGTCAGGGAACTGGGATACTCTGTTCCCACCTCAGGTGCTTTCCACTAGAATGTGTCACATGTAGGGAAAAAAACAGGTCCAAAAAGCAAAGCTGGATTTATTGGCATGGGTACAGGTCAGAGGTTTTATTCCTGGTTGGAAGGCTGAACCAGACCTATCACCTTCAGTAATTCCTTAGGAACTGGTGTTCTAGTCACATCCTCAGGGAATTTTTAGGGCTGACTTGGAGAGAAATACTAAAGGCACGGTGCTTTCCCCACTCTTGTTTGGGACTCCTAGATAAAGAAAACAGCTTCATGGCATTTCAGACCTACCTGCAGCTCCCCCAGCACACACCTACAGCCTCTGCAAGCTCTTCTGCACCCATTTCAAGTTGTAGCTACTGCAGTGCTACCCCATGGTGGGCTCCAGTTACTCCTGCCAGGGCCTCAGGGCTTTTCAGCTGAAACATCTTAAGGGAAAAGGGTCTTGAGCATGGTGTCCCCTCTGCCATCTCTCATCCCCTTCACTAGGGTGACAAGGCCATGTTTCTGTCCTACATGAGCTCATATCTCAAGCTACAGAGCCAGATGGCCTATCAGCAAGGGCAGCAATCCAAGCTTTCCTTGGTAAAGCTTTACCCCTTGCAGTGGACAGTACAAATATAAATACATGGAAAGAGTCTGATTGTTCAGGAAGGAGCTTTTTAGAGAGCTGAAAAAAAAAAAAAAGCTGAAAATCCACAGCCTCTCAAGGCTGGAGGCAGGGCTGCAGCAGGGGCCGTGCTGATAGGCAGCAAGTTATCAGCAGACAAGCTGTTATGAAGCTCAAAGTTGGTTGAAAAGAGATAAACCAGCCACAGAACAAGGATTGCTCAAAGAAGTTGAGAGGCAAGAGGGATTTTAACCTCCAGATCCCCTGTGGAGTCAGGAAGTCACAATGGAGGGAGGATGCAGCCATCAGACATCCCACAAGGAATATTTATAGCTGAAGAAACAAGGGCAGTTATGCTTTGGGTACAGCAGGCAGCTGCCACAGCAGCTCTGGTAATTAACGTGCTGGTCTCGGGACACCTGGCAGAGCTTTATAATCATAACTCACACCAGGCATATTCCTGGCACTGAGGAGCCCTCACCCACCTTTTTCCCCAGTTCCTTCAGGCAGAGAGCAGGTATCCTCCAGGAATTAAGACCTCTGCTGCTGCCAGGCTGGTTTGTGCCAGCGAAGCAAAGTGGCCTTTCACCCACAGTACCCTTTAAGCTGGATGCTGCCTCCCACAGTTCCTGTGCCACAGCGATCCCAAGGCCTCTTCCAAAATGGAAGACTTTCTGCAAGGGATGAAAAGAAGTGCTTGTATCCCCAAAGATACCAACTTCAGTGGATCTGAACACTATCTAGAGATTTTCAAAGGCTCTAGCCCATCTAGCATTTGATTCTAACTGCTCACCCAGCAAAAAGGTGTAGTCACCCCAGCTCTTTACAAGCTCTGATCTTGCTGGGCATCCAACACACCAAAAACCAGCTGTGAACTGGGCAGCCTCCACATGCAGCTCTGGGAGGCCAAGGCAGAAGCAGCACAAGGACAGCAAGGCAGTACTTGAGGGTGCTGCTCTCCTCTCCCTGTCCTTACTCAGGGCCACAGTCTGTTTCTGGAACTGGCCAATCTCTGAGCACCGGGAACATTCCACTTTGGAAAGAATACCCAGAAATACCAGCTCTTTCTCCACTTAAATTGAAGGAATTCAGGCACAAAGTGTTCTCAGAAAGTCATTAGGTGCAAGGATTCTGTCCCTGGCATACCTGGGGTGTGCAGGATCACAGCCAGCGGCAAGCTTACGCTCTCTGGGGTAAATACACTTCCATTATCATTTTTCACAACAAGAGAGAGATAGAGGCCAGCAATAACCCCGAGGTGACTGGCATCCAAATTTTCATCATTGGAGTATTTATGGCACAGCCGTTTGCAGCATCTTGTAATCACTTTACCGCCTCCTTGACCCCTGGCTCCCCCTTATTCTGCATCTCCTAATTGCATCTGAACAAGCAGGAGGGAAGCAGCAAAGTGGATAGATGCAGGAGAGCTGAATGCTTGGGTTGTGATACTTGGAAGGACAGCAGAGAAGGTGCAGAGCCAAGTTTGGCTGTACCCCCCACCACCAGCTTGCTCTGATCTCCCACAGCGTATGAAAGTGGAGCTTTCCTCCTTCCTGACACTGGGTGACCTTGAGGAGTTGCTCTCTGCCTCCCCAATTCATTAGCGTGGTACGAGAGATTAATGAGTTTCCCCCAAGAAAGTGTGAGGGCATCATCTTTATACACAGATACTGCCCCAAATTCCTGCATATTTGTTGCCTCTCCTGGCAGGGCATTGGCAACTACAACAGCATTTTTATTGACTACAAAAGCCCCGGGGTTAGACAGCACAAAGCAAGAGAGACGTGGGCCAGCATGACACGGATGCACAGAGGGCCCTGCAAACATGTCAAGCTACAAGCTGCCAGGGTTAGGAGGTACTTGGGTTCAGCAAGGATGAATGTTCCTGAAGGCCACTAACCCCTTGTCTGCCACAACACCAACAGTGCTTCCACCACTAAGCTGTTAGTTTTCCTCTTTACTTTTTTCCCCTACAAACTTCTCAGTTGAGTTTCACAGGATTCTCCAGCTGCCTGGAGGATGCAGCTTCAGGGGCAGCATCACCCTGCTCACTGTGTCATGCAGGAGTTGCCTGAAGGGAAGGAAAGTCCCTCACTTTGTAACTACTTAGCACAAAAGAAGAGATTAAGCCTTGTTGCCCGGGGCTAGTGGGGTGTCTGTTCACTTCCAGCCTTCTTCCCTGTAGGTGCACACCAAACTGGTGCAACAGGCTTGGGAGATCAGCTCTGCCCCAGAGCATTATACTGCCTTCAACTTAAAAGATAAATCCCAGCTGCATTATTTGTATTTATAGTCCTGCTTACAAAGGCATGAGCTACGTGTGGGATTTGCTGATGTAGTCCAAAAATCCACATTTTTGGACAAGAGCGCCAGTGATCTCACTCAGTCATACAGCGCTATTTAGGATGACGTTAAGTTGCAGACTTATTTAGGAGTAAAAAGAGATATGGGTCTGTCCAGAGCTTTCCTCCACAGCTTCTGATAACGTTCAGAGCAGCAGAACTGCACAGTTCTGCAGCCCTGGTGCTTTCTACCTGTATATTAAGGAATTAATGGTAATTTCAGGGGATGAGAGATCAAGACTGCTGTCTTACTCGATGAAAATGCTGATGTGAATCAAGCAGGCAGCAAGGTCAGACCTCTGTTTAAAAACAAAGCTGGTGCTAAAGCACCAAACAAAATACTGGAAAATATGCTGTTAAGAAAAAGGCTTATATTGCATTTCCCAGGGGTCTGTTTAGCTGACTTAACAGGTCTTCTCCAACTCTGGCTCCTAGGATGCTGTCCAAAAAGTAACACTGCACAGGGGAAATGTATTTATTACTTATTTTCTACAAATGTTCTGAAAACCAAAGATTTGTGGCTCTGCTGGAACAGCCTAGTCCAAGAAAGGAATTTTAAAAGGCCCTTTTTAAACGTTTACCACTCGGTGTGGGCAGAGGCTGATCACATATATTGGTTCTGACACCTGCCCTATTCAGGAGAGATTGGTCTCCAGTATCAGGAGAGAACAGTGTCAGCTTTGGTGCCTTGCTGCCCAAGTGAGCTGACTCCAAAAGACAGCTTTATTCAGGGAAAGCAACAGCATGGCCTCTCAGCCTTGGCAGGGTGGCTGTGCTGGGCAGCAGGGCTGTGGTTTGAGCCCAGCATCACCTCTGGTGAGCTCCCAGCTGCAGGATGTGCAGAAAAGCAAACAGAGATCTATCTAGAGCCACTGCTTCATCCAGTTTGTTTAGCTGGTTAGCTTCCAAGGTTCATGCTCACCATCCAACACCAAGTAAGTTAAACCAAGCACTAAAGTGTGCAGGACAGTCCTCCTTGGGGAAGCCAAGAGTGTCTGAGCTCACTGATGGCCTCTGCCCATTGCATCAGCCACCTTGCTTCTCTGAAGGCCTGGTAGCACCTACAGCACACCTGGCCATGCCTTCAAGCAGCACCACCACACCCTTCCGTTCCAGACAGCCCTTGCCAGCCTGCTGGAGGAGCCAGAGAGGCAGGACTGGTCCTTTGGAAAAGCTCAGCGTCCAAGTGACAAGCACAACCCAAGCTCCACTTAGGAAAAACCCACTTCTCATTGTGAAGTGAACAGACAGCTCTGTACAGAAAACACATTCCAGTCCCCTGCACTATTGATTTTCCAGTGAAAAGAGACAAGCTAATCCATTAATGTTAGTTGCTTCAAAGCGTGGTTCTTGCAGTTGCTTCAGTCTGGTCCCAAAGGCTGACTCTCTCACCCAGTGTTTGCCTTCTGGCTGATGTTTCTTTTACTTAAAATGCCATCAGTTAAAAGGAAGCAAGAAAAATCACCCATCAGAAGCTGAGCTCCAGCTCTTAGGTCACTGGTACAACAAGTTCATATTTCACCACACTCATCTGCCTCTCCTCCTGATGGCTCAGGAGGAACCTCTTTTTCACAAGGCCAGTTATTATCTGCAGATCCCTTTGCATAAGGAAACGCAAGGGGTCTGGAAACCTCCAGTAGAGCCAGTTTATCTGTCACAGGCATATGATGAGCAAGCAATTGAAAGGATTTATTGATGAGGCCACAGAAGAATGGACCAGGATGAAGGAGGCAGGATTTATGCCATATTAACAAGGCTGTATGCCAATTTCAACCTATTAGTTGTTCAATAAAAAGAGCTGAGACTTGCCTTCCCATCCCACATCCAGACACCATTTATTTTAGCAGAACTTGGCTCCTATCCTTCTTCAAGCACTTCAGACCAAAGCAACAACTTAACTGACCTTACTTTTTGGAGGCCGAGTAGATGAGAGGCATGAGAAGACTCCAATCAGCCTCTGAGACAGGGCTTTTAGCCAAGCAATGCTGTATGTCAGAGGCACCTGTAACAATTTGCCCTACTGATATTGATAACTAATGCAGTACTAATTCCTCTCGTGGCACAGCAATGCTTCAAAACTCAGGTGGCCTGTACACACAGAAATGGCACAATATTCTGGACTCTTGAAAAGCTTTTCCTTATTTTGAAGTCTTTCAGAACTGCCTTTATGCACAGAAGTAGCAGCTGACTTTTTTGTACATTAGTTTCTATTTCTATATCAGTACCATAATAAACCACATCAAAGCATTTGTGGGAAGGAATATAATGCAATATTTTTGGCAAGAAGGTCTTACCCATGAACAACTTCTTATAGGATATGCAGGGTGACAAGCTAATAGTGCCCCAGTCCTGCTGCATCCTTACTGCAAGCTGAGGTAACCTAGAACACAACATGCTACAGTTTAAGCAATTTATTTAAACAAGATGATGACTTCACACCATCAGGATAAACTTCCATCAGCTTTCCTTCCTTCTACTGGCTCACTCTGGGAGCCCAGGACAAGTGTCCCAAACCTTTTTGACTGATGTGCTGTGAAATCAGCCCTCCTTGCTCCAGCTCCTGCCACTGAGGCAGCTTCCTTCCCCACCATGGGCTCTCAAGGTCTCTAGACATTGAGACCTGTAAGAATAAATATCCAGGAGACAGCAGCTGTGACCCATTTATTACCGGATATTGCTGCAGGGTACAGCTGAGGAAGGCAGGGCAGAGGAAAAGCACTTGCTGCAAAGGGAACCATGGAGAAAACCCAGGTGCCCTTGGAAGAAGCACTCTGGCTTGCAGCACTGCTCCAGCTCTGTTGCTCCAGCTCCCAGATGGCAACAGACAGTTTAGATCAAGCATAGATGTTCAAGTACTGCCATGAGGGCTCCTCTCATATCAGTGTTGGGAGGCAAAATATAAATCAAAAAACGAAAAATAAAAATCTACAGAGGCCAACAATGGACCAAGAGGCCACAAGAGCATCGTGTACCAAACAAGCTGATAAAACTGCCCCAGTGCCGGTAAATGCATTTGGAAAGATCCATTTCGACAATAAAAATCTGAGACACCTTTACCCAGAGCAGGGCACAGGCAGAGCCTGGAAGGAGAAATGCCATAGAGGGAAGCAGAGCACATGCAGCAGCAGGCACACAAAGCCCAGCACTCCAGGAAGGCAGCCCCGCGCCGAGGCCGATGGGATCCACATCAACACTTATCAGCTCAGCCTTGGCATTTGCTGATGAAGTTCTGCCGGCACTGAGCAATGCTACAATGGTACAATGGTACGTGTGTCCTCAGCCCACCCCCTCACCCTCCTGCACAGCCTCCTGCAGCTGCAGCCCGGCCCCGCTCTGGCCACCGATCAGAGCGTCAGGCCGGGGTGACATTGTCCCTCCTGAAGAGGGACAGTAAGCGCCTGCGAGCCCGCTCATTTTCTTCACTGCACAAGCACGTTTCCAACTGGGATAATCTCCATTAAACCATCTGCGCTCCCATCCTCGCCCGGCCCGCACCCGCTGGGCTGCCTGCGATACTGCAGCATCTGTGAACCGGCACAAGCGGATGCCGCGTCCCTTCCCAATCAGCTAAAAAAACCAACAGAGACTCAGACAGAACAGATGCATCTCGTGGCTTTGACGCGCTACCGAGCCAGGCTACCAGGAGTACCTGTGCCAGTGCCTCTTCTGAAAGGCACACGGCTCCCCTTGAGAATTTAAGCCATTTCCTTTCCATCATGGGAAGACACCATGTCCCAGATTGCCAGAAGAGGAGGGCTGGGAACAGAGTAGAGCTTTCAGCCTCAAGGGCTGCCCTGGTGCAGAACAGAAGCGTTGTTTGCCAGGTCATGAACACAGTTTGGATCAGACATTCTGAATGGCTGCTGATTCCCAGGATTTAATCTCTTATTTATCTCGGTATCTGCTTTCTAGAAACAGGGACTATCATGTCACACTCGTACATGACTTGGACAGAAAGACAAAGAAGTGTTACGATGAAAGATCTGAAACTTAAATCTGCTGCCCCTTCCCCACGACCTCCACAGCAGAGCCCTGTGGACCCTACAGAGAGCATGATAAAACAACTGCACTGAAGTGTGAATTCAGCACTGAGAGAATGTGACCCTGTCCTCCCCATTGCCAGAGACAGCCAAGGGACTTGGGAGTCACTCCAGCTGTTGAGGACATGGCAGGGTGGTGACAGGTCTGAAGCAAAGATAGAAAGCCATCGATCTGCTTTAACTGTGATCACTGCTTTTCTTCAACAAGGTCGCTGGGCTGCCCAACACACACCTTTCTTCCAGCCCGTTTGTCCTGCAGGGTCTTGCCCTCACAGGAGTGGAACAGCACAGCAAGGCTCACCCTTCAAACCTCTCAGGTCTTTTATGGTCCCAAAAAGGAGGCAAATATTAGCAGCAAGTGATGGGACAGGAGAAAAAGTCTATTTACATATTTCCTGCCCTTGCCTTCACTTATTTGTTTTGCAAGTCTTTATTTTCCAAAGCAATTTATAAACAAGAAGTGAGACAACCATTTGTTCAGACAAAGGTTAATAGGGGCCTAGCGGTCTCTGAAGACTCTGCAGACACACTTAGGTGTGAAATCTTGGAGCAGCAATAAAGATGCTGCACAGACAAGCAAGTCTCAAGAGAAGAATTTAATCTGTCTAAATATTCTCATTATGTACATAGTTTTCAGCTTCCATTCACAGTAATCAGAGCAGAGACAGCTTCCAGAAGCCTTTTTAGACAATAAGGCGTGAAAAAGGATTTTTACGTCAGTCATTATTCTTCTCTCCATCCCCAGCTTGAAGAGTCAATGTTTGAAATGGTTTTTGTTGAAAAGAAGACACAGTTTTGGGAGAGAAAAAGTTGACAGGAGGAAGGCAGCACGGGTCTTTGGCAGACTGGTGGGACTTGGCACAAGGCAGCTCCCATTGGCACCATTTGTCCAGAAAACCTCAAATAGATCATTCTCCTGGTAGTCCAAAATAGGTTTTCTGTAGGGTCATGCACAGAGTATGAAATACAATACTACTTCCAGAGAACTGCTTCATTGGAACTGGCAAGAAGTTTCAGCTACATCCACCCATCTTACTCCTAAAAGTCACTTAAACCTAAATACAGTACTAAGATAAGGTAGGAAAACTAGAGGCAGGCATCTCGGACAAATGGGCTGATCCAAAAACTCAGCTGCTTTCTTTTGGGATCACAGTGTCCATCTGTCCCCTTGCCACAGGGGAACTTGTCTGCAAAAAGAGACCTTGTTTGTCCACTGAAACGTGGAACCTGAATTATTCCATCAGGCAAGAATTCAAAATAGAAAGTTAAGAAAACAGAATAGTTCTCTATGGGTATGATCCCCTGGGACCAAGAGAAGCTGTGCTTTTGATGCATCTCACCCCTCCTCACTTTCATATTGCGTTTTCCCCTTCAGACAGGCAGGTTTCAGCTTTTCTGGCATGTTCAAAACTCTATTTCTATACACAAGAAGCTTGGACAAAATGTGTAGAGATAATTACAGTGGTTTACTACTGAATTGTTTGCTTGAAGTCAAGTGACTTCCTTCCCCTGCCCTCCCATCCCCCAGTTTCTCTCAGAAAGTTTAAGAACTCAACTGGTCACTGGTTGTCCACACTGCAAACAGGACAGTGGGGAAAATATTAACCAGGACAGCAGGGGAAAAATATTAGCCAGCACAGCCACTTCAGAGGCAGCCCAAACTCAGAGCCAGGGTCAGTACTGTGGTCTGAGTGTTTTATAAATTATTACATCTCTTATCCCTCTCTAAGGAGGTCACCATCCTCTCTGCTTTCTGGAGAATGAAACCACACAGGTCAAGCAGGGAGTGGGACCAGAAGAGCTGAAGGCAGAACAAGTCCCAGTTTACTCCCATCCTCACCCAGTAATAAGCATTAGAGACCTTAACAGAAAAGCATGACTTGGAGATAATGCTGACACCCAGCAGCCTCCTGAAAACAGTGATTGTGACCCCACCAGTAACCCAGTATAGACTGGTCTGCTCTCCCACAAACAATCCCACCCTCCATCTAAGGGGGCACAGAGAACAACATTGAAGCCTCATCCCAGTAACTGAGCAGGAAAGGATTAACCACTAGCAAAGACTTTGCAGATATTTATTTTCCAAATCCACAAGACAAGCAGAGGGAAAAGCTCCTCTGAGAGTTATGTACACAGACTGCAAGTCTAATGCTTACAGAGTCTTAATTTTTTTAATTTTGCAAGACGTAACAACAATTATCTTCATGAATTATAGACATAATATCCGAGAGTTGCAGGCAGTAATTAATGCATGTCTGCTTTTTCTGACTAGCTCCTTCTGCTGGGTCAGGGAGAGTTATTGAAATTCAGGAAGGAAATCTTCAATCTTCTAGAAGTTTTAAAGAAGCAGACCAAGACAGAATTTAATAAAGCAATAATATTTCTCTTAAATAATTAACTAGACTTTGACATTCACTAATATTTCTGAGGCCTATCTCTTACTTTTGCAATAACACTGGATGTGATCCACTGCATGTCCAAAATGTACTAACTCCAAAATTACCTCTGGATTTCCCTGCACACACACAGCCACCCTCATTCCTTTTACTTAAAATTCTCACTGAGACCCTTAACAGAAGCCACACTATGCAGCACTGGCATCCTTCCCTCCTCCCATTTTGCCCTACCGACATCTGTCTCCAAATACAAGCACTCAGCGCTCCCCAAGCTCTAGAGAAGCCATGTTCATCATCCTTTGGGAAGAACCCTGGGTTCAGAGCAGAACCCCAGCACAGCATTAGATGCAATAGACAATCCTGAACTAGACAAAGCTATTACTAAGGCAGTGAGTAGCACTGGATGTTGTCTAAGCTGGTTGTTTCCATCATCTTTCAAGTAGCAGATTCTCCTGCAGCATTAACAATTTTATTCACATAAAGGATGGACTCAATGATCCTTGCGGGTCCCTACCAACTCTGGCTATTTTATATTCTAAAGCACTCAAGTGAGTTTAATAGACTTCAGTATCTTGACAACAATTACCCCCAAGTGAATATTACTTAGCCAGCCACTGAAAAACCCAGTGAAGAAAAACCCAGCCTTTGGCAAAAACATCTCACCTGCTTAAGCAATATAAAACTACACACCAAGATGGACAGAACTCAAACTCAAAACCATAAGGATCATTTTGATGCCCAACAAGTTCAAACACAGACATGTCCCCAAGAATAGGGAGGGGGTATTTGGCCAAAAAAGTCAGACTGAACCAAAAGTTTCATACTCTGTTGTTCACTTGAACTACATTATTTCTATGAGAAATAAAAATCCCTATGCACTAGAAGCAGAGTTTAAATGGCAACAATAGTCATCCCAATTCAAGAAGCTCACCAGATACAGCCTGTAAGCATCAATCCTTCGAATTGGCCCCCAGCACTTGTCCGTGTCGTTGTACTTTGTGCCATCTCCAACACTGCAAGAATGGTTGCCAGTGACACTGCTGGGAAAGGAGGGAGAAACAAAAGACAGTAATTAACTCCTAGCAGATGTCTTCCCCTCTCCTGCATTCAAGAAAGAAGAATGAGCAGAGGCCAATCCTCCTCTCTGTCCCTGATTACACTCACTTTCTTACATTTTCTGGACGGTGTAACACAGCAAGTCACTGAGCACCAGAGGTTTGAAGGCAAATTCTTGAATTGCCTGCAGTTATTTGCAAGTTTGATCATTTGATCATCAAGCTGGTGAGCTCAAGTCTTTTATGGTTCACTGAGGTTTTCCGTTTTCGAGATACAAGTCCAAATCCAGCTCAGATTTGATCAAACCAATCTTTTTCATTATCTGTTTCTTTGAGAAAGGCACCACTCCCAGTCCAGAGCTAAGTCCATGTACCATCATCCGTCACTGGCCTCAGGCTTAGTAAGCATTACACCTCCCAGCTCTTACCCAAAGAGACAGAGAAGGGAACACATTGCAGAGTATTGCAATCAAACTGTGGAGCAACAAGTCCCATGTCTGCAAGTGCTGAAGCTGGAAATACTTCACATCTGAGGACTTGTCTGGAATCAGGTCAGCTACTTTGCAGACAGGCAGCAAGCACTCAGGTGGGGAATACAAAACAATTTCACCTCCCACCCACAAGAGATGAGCTGTCCTTGAGTCATTTCTCCATCCCATGTTTTGGAAAGTACAGCTGATCCTAGTCAGACTTATCACCCCATCAAACCCTAAGCCTGCCCTGTCCCCTGGCAGCACACAGCCCCTCAGCAGTAAGCACACTTACCAGGTCACCTGCATGAGAGAGACTGGCACCGCTGCTGCATAGATTGCCAGATCTCCATAGAGGTAGATAATTATGCAGAAATAGAAGAGGTTGACACCCACTGCAGAAAAAGAAAATATTGTCCAGATTCAGCAGAGTACATGGAGACTCTTGTACTCTGCGCTTCAACTATACAAATTTTTAAGGTCTTAAATCACCATTTGTCTCCATAGTTTCTACAGCAAACTCCACCCAAGCTCAGGGAACTTAACCATGGAACAGGAACTGATGAGGCATGAGGGGTCTCAGAGCTCCACTATGCCTTCTTCAATAGCTGGCACTGTCACTAAACCCTCTAGTTCAAGCCCATCCTGCAGTCAAGACCAACAGGTCTCACATAAGTCACTGGCCAGATGAAGCTGTCAGCTCGGAACAGCCACAGGCAAACATCCAGGTGATGCTCTCAGACTCAGTGTGAGCACAGCCTGACAAAGTGAAATGTAGAGAGAATGTTTTTAGGCTCTGCTGATTCCAAACCCTCTGACTGCAAACCTGCAGGACCTTCACAAAAGGGATTTGTAGGGATTTGGCCCTGCAGAGCTCAGATTCCAATGGGCTGAAATGGAGCTGCTTTGGGAGATTCCCTACCACTAGCAACTTGAGCCAAGGTCCAATCCTGCAAACTTTAAAACTCTTTCTGCAGCCTACTTACCCTGATGCCACCACATACACTCTTCCTGCCCCTACTTGCTTTTTTGGATAGGTTTTTTCTCAGCTTTTAAAAACTATTTTTAATTTAAATCTTGCCTTGCCTTCACCTATGAGATTAAAAAAAAAACCTTACACAAATTAATTGGGTGCATAGAACAGCCTTATTGAGGCACAAGAAGACACTGCTGTGAAGGGCTAAAATCTACAGGGATAAAGAAATGCTTGATGAGACTCCAGGATTCTCTTCTTGCAAGCACGTCTGTATAAATCTCACCAAGGAAAAACAAATTGGAAGATATTTTATTTCAGAGTCAGATGAGTTACAGAATAAAAGCCTCAAATTTATTTAATTTAGGAAGTTGACATTGAAGGAAAACAGCTTAAGAAACCTGCTCATACTTTCAAGTTGTGATGCCACATGATGCTTAATCCCAGTGCAGCTTAGCAAACCTCACACTCACAGCTGTGACAACTATCAAACAAGGATAACACTGCTGCAGGAATGAGGACCCATTCCTAGTGTGCTTGGGTACCCCAAAGTATGTTTTGATGATTTGCCATCACACTGCCCCTGGATCCCTGGATGTCAGGAAACATTAACAGGCATTCTCCTTTGTTTAAATAACTTATTCCATATGCTGAACCTGCTTAGCATAAAAGGGGCTGTATCAGGAAAGCACCGAGAGCACTTCCCTGCTTCTGTACAGTAGCACACTGAATCAGTGCTCTGGAGTTGCTCCTGGAGACAAATGGACCTATCACAGAAATTGTCAGATCATTCCATATAGCTCTTCCCTTGTTTTCTTGCTCTGTGAAAGACATCTTCACAGTTAGGGAGTCTCTGAATTGTTTTGGAAACAGCAACAAACTACCTACCAGTCTTCTCCAATTTCCCATTAAGAAGGGTTGAAGGTTTTAAAAAATATCTGACATAGGACAGAAGCTGCAGAGACACGAAGCTCAGGACTACACTGACTCAGACAGATATTCTGTTTTGGGATCTGTGACTGGTCTCAGGACTCAGCTGCCCCACACACCCAAAATAAGGCTGATGTGACCAGCTAAGCCACAGAAGCACCAGCCAGTACCCAGCAGCACACACTCCATCCCCATTCCAGTGCAGAGCTCTCTGTCTGCAGGAAGCACAGGTGACACTCCTCTCCCAAACTCATCCTCTCCAAGACAGGAAGACTTTAGCATCAGCTCTTTTATAAACTGCTGCTGACCCTCCCTGATCAATACTTTCATTACTGGGCACAAAACAGGGTGAAAAAAAAAAATCAATGACTTCCTGTGAGGAAACAGCATGATAGATGTGCCTAGAATCTATTGCTGCAATAAATGACTGCTCAGTCCCAGAAGAAAGCACCCAACATTGCATGCTAAAAAATAAAAATATTAAATCAAGAAAAAAAGTAGTTTTTCAGAGCCAGTTCTTTCAAAAGAGCACACAGGATCTTCACAGCCTAAACCTAAGTCAGCTCCCTTTAAGAAAGCAGACAATCTGAAATTGAGATTTATCCCCATCTTATCTCCTAGGACTGCGGATTCAACTCCTGTCAGATTGTTGAAAATAAAAATCAGTCAAGGGAAAGGAGCAGAGAACTCACTAGAAATCAGGGGTTTTGAGGTCTACTGCACAGCTTTCATCAGCCTTTCCTCTGGAGGCTGTGAAGCCCTCCCCATCACCGTGGGTTTGGATCCATACTTTGTATATCATGAGTAAACACCCAGACATTTGCCAGCTGTGAAACCTCACAGGCTGGTGCTTGGAGCTGGGAACTCCCCAGTGTGGCCCAGTTTCTCTGCACTAAGTGGTCACTGATCAGCTGCCCTTGCTGAAGGCCTTTCTGTGCAGCTGTGGGAAGGGAGCACCTCAGCAGGGACCTGCAGAGGGAGGCCCTTCACTTGTCTGTCTCTGCAGCCACTTGCAGGCCAGAGGGTGTCTCTGAATCGGGACTCAGTGACAGGGATGGAGCCTCACTGCTGAGCTCAGACAGAGGGAAAGCAGCAAATGAGTTACAGCTGCCCCAGGCCCTTTGCTTCGGGCACCTCATCCCATCTGCAAGTCACAAGCGGGGTCAGGCCATGGTCTGCAGCTGTTCCAGCCACCTTCCTGCAGATGGATTCATCCCTTCGCAATGGGCTGAGTACACCCTGGGGAGGATCCCTAACACAGAAATCAGATAACTCTGGCTAAAGCAACATTAAGAAGAGGGATTAAGATTTAAGAGTACTAAGCAGTTTATTTCACTTTGCTCAGAAGCTACATCAGCGCCGACAGACAGAGGACACATATTCCCAGCACCCTCTACTGGCTGAGGCACCCCCTACTACCAGAGATGCCCAGAACCTGCCTGGCTTCTGGGGGTCCTTTCCAGCTCCCCTGTGAAGCACATGCAAAGAAGGGGCCTCCCGAAACTTGATGAGAACACACTGACTCCTGTGATCACCAGCCCTCCACAGCCCAATGCTCAGTAATACTGCTGAACCCTTTCACATGATTGCTCTCAAAGCACTTCTCAAATATTACTCCTCAGAGGAACATCGGAGACAGGGATGTGCTCACCGTATTTCACACACAGCAAAGCAAACAAGCAAGAAAACTTGCCTAAGGTTGTAACAACTCAGTGCTAGAGGCAAGACCAGGAACAAGATGTTTCTGACACACTTCACTTCTCTGACTAAAAACATGGCAGCCTAGTCCAAGGTGGATTATTTTGATAGTCCTAAGTGGATTCAAATCTACAAAATCCCCGAAGAGGCACGCAGGAAAATTAAAAGGTTTTATTCAATTAACTTTAAAATCAAAAAATAAAGTTCAAAGAATATTCACTCCTTAAGCCCAGCTGTCCTTCAGAGGCAACAGCTTTACGCTGGCATAATACTGATGTAATGCAGTGGAAAAAACCCAGCCTTCCAATACCTCTTTGCAAGGTGGCCAGTGAACAAGGGAAAAACATCACTTTCCACAAAAAATGGGGCCTGACAGGCTCAAAACTGCACAGCCATGGTGTCTGATGATGTTCTGGCTCTGCACAGCATTTCATTGTCCTGCTTTACAGGTTTCAGAATCCTCATCACTGTGGTTTGCATTTCTATCACACACAGGAACGGATAGGGCTTTATTACAGCAGGGTTACAAGTTTGTTCCCTGGCATACAAAAGACATTTAAAAGCAAAAAGACAAGCCAGCTGTCTATCATATCCTCAGCAGGGACCTCTTCAGCAGCTCATGTCCCAGCTCTCCTGATGATTCCCCAGACGCAGACAATTCCTAGAAGCTCCTATCAGAAGTCTCTCTCCTTCAGACTGCTATTTACAGGGCTCAAGGAAGCCTGAATGTCTTACTCTCAAATGCTACAACCAAGATGGAGCTGGAAAACACTACAGCTGGGCTTCAGACAGCGGAGGTCACAGAGGACAGATGCAGTTCAGAGGTAGGTGAAGTGCAGTCAGAAAAGGCACTGACTTACACTTGTCTGTATCAAGAAACTGGTCCCATAACCTGCAGTGTTTTGCTGGTTCCATGCTCACCACAGCAGGTTCTGGCCCAGCTGGCCCATAAATACTTTGTAGAAACATCACAAAGAAGGATGAATACAGTCCACAGAGAGAAGGAACAGCACATTTGGGTGGAATTATCACAAACTCAGGATGCAAACCCACACTGAGAAGCATGCAAACTTACAGAACAGCCATACACACAACGTGCAGGAGGACCCACAGGGACTTGAAAATGTTCATCACTTACCTTTATTGAAGAACATGGAAGCCATCTGGCCCATTTCCACCCTCTCAGTGATTTCAAAGATATTGGCTGAGCCACGTCTCTCTGCAAGTTAAAAACAAGAAGTGTTTCAACCAGTCCCTCCAATAAGCCCTGAGGCCGGATTACCTGGATGCTTGGGAGGCTCTAGCAGCAGTTTGAAGGACAGTATGTACAACTCCACAGCTGCAGAGTCACTGGGCCAATTACTCTGCTAAAGCTAGTTTAGAAGTGTTTGGAAAATAAGATGCTCTCATCTTAGTGACCTAGAAGGAAAAGATCTTTATCAGGCAGCAGAAGGCAAACTGAATTCTCAATGAGTCTTATCTTGCAAGTGCTGAGGACTTTGGGATGAGAGCATGTGGAATTAAGGGTGAAACGGACAGAGGAGACCACTGGAACACTGTCTGCAGAGAAGAGGCCTCACACCAGTGAAAGCATGAACTGGGTACTCACGAACTGACAGGATAGGCCGCGTCTCTGCTCGCTCGTAGCCATCATGGAGGAGAACATCACTGTCAGACACTCCAGAAGAAGAATCCTCATCTTCATCATCCTCCTGCATGAAAAGACCAGACCACTGCTGAGATATCTGCTACCCACAGTACAGGCTGTGCCACTCCCAGTGCCGCGGTCACACTGAGTGTTCCAGACACTCAAAGGAAGGTCCCAAACAGGGAGGGTAGGACATGCAAGCAAAGGCAATACCAGGGAGCCCTTGGGATGCTGTGGAGGGCAGAAGAGGACACTAGCAAAGCAGGCTGAAGTGAGTGACAGGCTCTGCTGTCCCAGCCCCGGGTCATAACACACACACAGCAACACTGCCCAATTCATGCAGCGATAAGTGGCACAAGGAAGCTGGAAACTTCCGGCAGATCTGCAGTGTTGCAGAACTGGTAGAAAAAAATAAATCCAACCATATCTATGCAGAGCAGGCAGGTCTAGTTCCTAACTCCATCCCACTAATACCAAGGCAGGGGTCTAAATTAGTGCAAACAATTATGCCTCCCTCTGATCCAGTAATGCCACAAGTTTTACAGCAAGGACATAATTCAGAACTGTCCACAACCTGGGATACAGCCCGAGGAACAGCAAGGACATCCCAGCCTGTCCCAGTTAAATGACCTGAAATCAACAAGGATTTATAGTCCTCAGCACACTCCAAATAGCACCAATATATTGGCTGCCACCTCTCCACATTCAGTGAGCAGCGCTTCTGGGCAAGGAGAGCATGATCAGTAAGAAATGTGAACAGCACAAGAGATTTTTCAAAGCAGGAACAGAAAATCCTGTCTTTAATGAGCAACCCCACAGGGAACTAATAGCTATATTTTATATGGCAAAGTTAAGTACAGTAGAAATTTATTTCTTTAGAGTTAGTAACAAGGCAAGGCAAAGATGCAGGGGAATGCCAGGAAAATCCTATGTGATACAACAACAGGAGAAAAAGGAAAAATTAAACCCCACACAAACCTTGTGTTTTTCCATTCTCTTCCATCTCAGCTGGGCATTTGCAGCAGCCATGGCTTCCACCACAAAGGTCGTAGTCATATAGCTACGGAGAGAAAAATTCAATTGATATCATCAGTAATAGTCAAGAACTGTCACTGAAGAGAGATGGAGAATAATTCCCATCTGTTTGTTGAAGCAAACAAACAAACCAAAACAATCCTTTTGCCAGCTCCCCACACACTGTTTTGACAGTGTTTCATCTCAGCTTATTGCTCCCTTCTGCTCTTGAGATTCAGGTGTTCAAGCAGACCACAACATGCAGTAAAATATAACACACCTTCAGATATAGTAACACTTTAGGTATTTGGAAGGCACATTCCTGGTGTTCCTGTGGGTTGAAGGCAGCAAGAGGACTTTGACCTTTGCTAGAAAGCAAGTTTCCTTCCTCTTTCTAGAACCTAGGACAAACCCAGTTCTATTCTGAAGCTTGTGGCAAAGGTACTCTGGTCCCTTAAAGAATCTTACACACGGCATCAGAAGCAAAGCATCAATACAAGAACAAGGAGCAGATCACACGTGCAGGCAAATACTGGAGGACAGCGAAAAAGCCATCCAGGGAGATAGGGAGAGCCACTGATGGAAGGAATATCATTATCTCAGCTAAAACCAGTCCTATAATATGAATCAATAAATTTTAAAACCCCCTCAAATCAATCTAAGGCTTTAAAGTGGTTTCTCACTGCTTCAGGAACTGGACTTGCCTATCAAGCTCAAATAAGAGATCAGTTTTGCAAGAATAAGGAAGTGCTGAGGCCTGTGTAGCAATTTCCACCCAGGCTTTTTGTGAGGGTGCCCAGTGGGCACAAGGAAGTCACAAGTACCAGGACAAAAGCAACAGAGCTCCCAAGGCATGCAGCACTTTGAGCTGTGTCTTCTCAGCTTAATCCACTGCAGTTTGGGTGCACAGGTTTGGAGGTTTGTGCTCTTCTGCTGACCTTGAAGGATTGTCTGCTGGTGCTGAGTTCCATATATTGAATTCATGCTTTTAAACTAACATAGCTAAAAGGAATTGCTTCTAAAGCTCCCAGTTACTGGTAACCCCACAGATAGCATTTGATCAAACCTTTGCAGCACCCAGCTCTGAGGTGAGGCACTCACAAGCATTTGTACAGTCAGTACTGACCATACAGTCCCCCTGCACAGCAGCTCAGAACAGATCCCAAAAGCTCTGCCTCCAAACCAAAGGCACATTCAGGCTGGCAGAGCTGGTTACTGAAAAGGCTGGGACTTCAAAAGTCCATTTATACAAATGGCAGGAGGGGATTTTGTTTTATCTTATTTTAAAACCAAGCAAGGAGCAAGCAGCGATTCCCAGCCCACCAGAAGATGGCAATTGTATCAGTAACTCCTTAGAAATCAGTGCTGTATCCACAGCCTTCAGCTCCACCTGCTGCTCCAGCAGGGAGGCACCTGGGCAGGGGCTCACAGTGAGCCAGCATGACAAACAGGAGACCACCTCCAAGGTCTTGAGCAGCACAGGTCTGGAGGGGCTAAGACAGGCCTGAATATACAGGAATTTGTGTTCCTGACACTCTTGCAGCTGTGAGAAAGAGAAAGCTTACACATCTGCAAGCCACAAAGCAAAGACTTGACCCTGTGCCACCTGTGACCTGGTTGGTGTTTGGGGAACTGATCCGTGCCAGAGGCAAGCATGGAATGTATCCACAGCGAGGACAATGTCAAAAAGGTAGCTGGGATAAAGGTTCCAGAAGACTCTGGACTGGAGGAAAAAAAGTCCTTCCCATCAGTCAGGAAATGGGATGTAGCAGAGAGTCAGGAAGTCTATCCCCCCCCAAATCAGGTCCACAGGCAACACCACTGCAGAAACCAACACTCAAGGAGCAGAGGGACAGAGCACACAGGAAAACAGCAGAAGTCTTCACACTGTCCTCACCCTGCTGAACCTCCCAGTCCCCTAAAGACACACACTCACATCCTACCTCATAAATCCCAGGAACAGCAGGAGGATGAGGCTGACGAGCCATCCTGCTGTGGCAAAGGCCTTGGGCATGGTCAGGGCTCCCGTTCCGACGATGAGGTTGAACATGTAAACCAGGCCAACCTGCAACCAGCCACATGATCCAGCATCAGAGCGTGCCGGGAATCACCCAAAACACCTCACACACCCCCTGATTTAAATGGACAGGGCAATCCCTGAGCCAGCAGGGTGGGAGCAAGTCCACGTGAGAAATAACTGGAGGAGGGGACTGCCATCCAAAGAGAACAATGTGGGTGTCAGCACATTTCTGGAGACACTGACGTTCCCCTCCAGTTTTCTAATTATTTTAAATTATTTTTTCCTCTCTAGCCTGTAAAGTTATAAAGTACATGAGATTTTTTTTTTGTTTGTTTTCAAATCACTGCCTTCTACCAGAAGTGGGTTGGGGTCTCTCCTTTTTTTCTGACCTGAACACAAGTAGTTATGACTATGCACCTTTCAGGATCTTTTATTCTCAGTCAAGCAGGAAATATCCAAACAGAATTCTAATTCAAAGCCTGCTTGCCATTTCACCAGTAAGAAGCTGAGCAAATGCTGAAGAAGGGATTTTACTTCCTGAAGGGAAAGGATTTTATCTTCCCTGGCAATGAGCTTTTTCAGTGTCCAGAGACAAAAGAGAACTCTGCACTTGGACAGGACCCCCCAGGCTATGAATTTAGCTGAATTCAAGATCAAAAGCTGCCAAAGTTGTTGTGCTTTGGTGGGGTTATTTTAATATAGGTCAGAGTCCCTCCAGAGGAAAGCCAGTAAAGAGCTGTGTATGAGCAGACTTTTCTGGGTGTGGAGCAATTAACACCAGGAGAACTATTCCCCGGTGACCCTGAGAGCACTTCACTGGCATAAGCACAGCAAATTCATCTTTTGCTGAACATCCCAGAACGAGGCTTTTCCTTTGGTCAAGCAGAGTTTAGAGGGTGCCTGTATGTTCAGCCTGGTCAGACATCTTCAGGGAAAGAGGAGAGTCTCAGCCTTTGAGATTACTCTAGGAAATTCATGCAGCACCAGCATAACAACATCAGAGCAGGTGACACTAATCCTTGAAGGTCCAGACATCCCAGTTATTGTCTTACTTCTCCATTTTCTCAGTTGTGACCTATTTCTGCAGCCTAATATCCACTTCTCCTACACTCAATCATTAACATGGAGATGAAAATTTTAAAGCATTTAAAATCCAACACACAGACTTCAGGGCTGGTTCTATATTTATTGAGTTCACTTAAAAAAACAAAAACACTGTTTACAAAGTGTTGTTTTTAAAAGCTGACATTTTATGAAGACTTGTGGCTATGAAAACCGGTATTTCCAGTAATATAGGAAAGCAGTAATTGGCTCTGCAGTTGCACAGGACACCACATTACAGGGAAGAAACCTCTTAATTACTCACTTTTAATGAAGTGGTATAAAACAAATTACTGCAACAGCTGCAGCTAAGTAAACTTTGAGAAATTCAGGAGAAATTGTTTATTTAAAGCAACAAAAGAGAAGAAAGTGGGATAGTTTCAATGTCCCAGTCCCCCCATTTATGCCAACGACAATTTGGGTAGATGAAAACATTAACAAAATGTGAGAATGTGGCCAGTAGGATGAAGAGCTGGTATGGGACATTAAACTCTTTTTAGCACTTTTAGATCTATACTTTAAGCAGACATCATCCCTTTACTTTATGAAAAGTGATCTGTGATGTAAAAAAACCCCCAATAACTACAAACATCAAGCATTTTTAACCACCTTTGACCTCCATCATCTCCCGAAATGCTGAGGTTGTGTCCATGAGGAAGTAGGATTTGCAAACACAACGCTGAGGCAAGAGGATTTTGAAAAAAAACTTGTGACCAAACCCACAAGCAGTGGAACTTACATAGGGAGAGTAAAGCTCTCCGGTGTCAGTGATGCCACCTGCCATCCTGAAGGTGGAGGGGAACCCCAGAGCAAAGCCAGAAGGATATTTTTGGGAGGGTGTTTTCAACTTCTGTTGCCTTTAACCTAGGGAAACATCGTAACACTGTGTTATCTTTGCTGGAAAAAGGAAGAACTCACAAGTTAGCTTTTGCACACCAGTTTTCTGGTACTTGAACACATTCCAGCAGGACCTTGTCCTTCAGACAGACCCCACTCACCAACACCACTCGGTTCAATGCTCTGTGAGAAGTTTTCATACCTGTTAAACTGGTTTAAAAGCAACCAAAAGACCCTGCCCTTTCACAGCATGTGATGACCAAATTTCATCTTCTCCAAACAGCCAGAGGAGCTGTTTCAGACAACTAAAACCTCAACAGGAAAAATGACTGCCTTGAGGATGATCTCAAACTGCTGCTTCTCATGCAGCTACTACTCCTTACAAACACATGCCTCCAGCAAACCAAACAGCAAAAACCAGCCTAAAGTCTCTCCTCCTAAATTCAGAAAGAAGTAGACAAATGAAAATGTTGGACCAATTAAACACACCAAGATGCTTTTCACACACCAACATTTCCAAAGCAGAAGCACTGTAGAAGCTTTACATTGTTAAAAACAAAACTAGAGGTGTAGGGGGGAACTGAAGCCTTCTGGAAGGTTTCAGTGTCAATGATTAGCCATAACTGAATTGTTTAAGGGCCTCACACTTCTACATGTGCTCCTACTCAGCCACACCAGCTGGGACAAGCCATCAGCACAAACTGAGCTCCACTAAAAAACCCAAACAGTTCTAAGCTTGTACACCTACGCTGCATGACAGAAAAGAATCAGGGAGCACAGCTCACTGAGGTCACAACTGGACCAGCCTCAGAAGAACAGGTCATAACACCACCTTTTAGAACAAACCTCGGCTCAAAACACCGAAGCCAAGCTTGGCAAAGCCAGAGCAAGCAGCAAGACAACGAACACCTCGGGACGCGGCCGGGGACAGCGTGTCCCCGTGCAGGGCCCCCAGCCGAGCCGGGGGAACCGACCCCAGGGCCCGGGGCCCACCGAGGGCACCAGAGCCCCCCGGCCCTACCCCGGCCTGGCTCCCCCCGGGCCGGTCCCACAGACGGAACGCTGCTCGCCCCCGCTGCCCTCCGCGGGGAACTCCCCCCGCCCCACAGAGCGCCTACAGCCCCGGCAGCCGCCTCCCCTACCCCACGGCCTTCTCCCCCCGCCCGTGTCCCGCCGCTCCGGTGCAACCACCGCCCCACACCGGGACCCTTCCCAGGCCTCGCTCCGCCCGTCGAGCCCCTCCCCAGCCCTCATCCCACGCTGTCCCCACACAGGGCCGCCCCCGAACCTCCTCTGAGGGGCCGCGTCCCGCCCAGGACCCCTCGGCACCCCCGGCCCCTCACCGGCGGCGGCGGCAGCAGCTCGTGCCCGCGGCCCCGCCCCCGGCCGCGCGGGGGCACTCACGGCGCACGCGCTGCCCTCGAGCGGGGCCTTCCGCGCACGTGACCGGCCGGCGGGGCGGGGCGGGGCGAAGGGGCCGAGCGCGATTGGGTGAGGGCAGGGGGCGGGGCCCGGGGACGGGGTGGGGCCTGCAGGGGGCGGGGCCCGAATGGGCGAGGGCCGGGAAGGGGCGTGGCCAGAGAGGGGCGGGGCCGTGCAGGAAAGGGGCGTGGCCGGGAGGCAGGAGCGGGGCGGGGACGGAGCGGGGCGGGGACAGGGTGAGAACGCCGAGCGCGATTGGGTCACGGCAGGCGCGGGGCGGAGGCAGAGGCGGGGCCTCGCGGGGCCGGGGGCGGGGCCGTGGGGGGCGGGGCAGACGGGGCGGAGCGATGACGCCACACATCCCGTGGCGGGGAGGTGCGGGGGTCTGCGCGCATGCGCGGAAGGGGGCAGGGCGGGCGCCCGTGACCGCCCGTCCCGAGTCCCCCCGGTTCCCCCGGATCGCCCCCAGCCCCGAGGGTCCCGCCGCGATGTTGGAACAGGGATTCGGGCGTTTTAATGCAGGGGTATTGGTGCGACCTGGGAGATCCGGACACTGAGAGCCGCCGGGCGCTCCCGAAAGGCCCCAGGCCAACGCTGCCCCATCCCTTGGCCTTGGCGGAGACACGGAGTGGGGCGTTGGGTCTCTCCCTCAGTTCAGAGGCCATGAAGATTAACCAGGACACGGTGCTGCGAGGAAAGAAGGTGACGCTGGTGCCCTACACCGCTGCACACGTGCTCCGGTACGTGCCCCGTGCCCTCCTCGGACGCTCCTGCATGGTCTGATTCCATTCTCCCTTTGAAGACGATGTTAGGGTCAGGAAGGTCAGGGCAGAGTGGCAGCTGCAGGGCCCGCTCCCCCCTGGGAATCAGTCAGAGGACTCCTAGGAACTCAGTGAGATGCTCTCCGTGCCCGGCAGCACCGTCCCTGCCAGGGCTGTGGTCTGTGCCAGCCCTGCTGGCAGAGAGAACTTCACCTGTGCCCCTGGGAAAGGGAAATACCTGGCTGTGGGTGAACGCAGCAGTTCTTCTGTTCATGGAGGCCTTTCCCTGGTGACAGTGGAAGAGCAATGCTTCAGCGTGTAAAGCCAGGTGGATGTTTGACAAATTAGGCATGCCAGCAGTTTGTAAAGTAAATCAGCACAAAGGTACCAGCGTTAGTGTTTTGTCAGTGTCCAGGAGGTGCTGTGTCAGTGTCACTCGGGATGAAATGCAGCAGAACTCTAAAAACATCAGGTTTGCATTGGGCACTCCAGACAAAGCCCCAGGACGGCAAGCTTCCTAAATTTCCACAGAGAGCACTGTGTTAGCTAAGGAACAGAGGCTTGCAGATACATTTTAAGTTGCCATGAAAGCCAGGCTGGTGTTGCCAGAGCTGCTTTGTGATGGCCTGACCCCTAGAGCACTGTTGGGGCTCCTCCTGCGGTGCTGCAGCTGGGGCAGTGATGAGGGCCCGGATCCATTGCCAGGTACCACGAGTGGATGCAGTCGGAGGAGCTGCAGCGCCTGACGGCCTCGGAGCCCCTGAGCCTGGAGCAGGAGTACGAAATGCAGCGCAGCTGGCAGAATGACGCTGACAGTGAGCATCTGGAACGCTTTCTGAGGGAGGGTGGGAGTGGTGAGCAGGTCCTTCCCATTCTGAGAAGGACCCACAGTGATCTGGGAGTACCCTGTGAGTGGGTTCCCCTAAACCAGAGGGGATGTGAGACTTTCTACAACAGCAGCTTGAACTGGTTTTCTCATTATAGCTGGTATATACTGAAGGAAGTGGAGAATATCCACTTCCTCGAGCTGTTTGTGTCCTTTTTATGCAGTTTTCCAGAGACTGTAGTGCTTCATTTCCCACAGCATTTTGTGCTGAGCTAAAAATCTTTCAGCATCACTCCCACACAGCCAACACTCCCCAGGTCTGATCATTGCAATAAAGGTGGATAGAAGGTTGTATTTCTCCTTGATAAATTGAATGATTTTATGATCGCCTGGTTGAGGTGTGTTGATTAAATTGGTTCCCTGACTCTCCTACAGGTAATGAATCACTGCCCATAAAAGCCTGGTAGAAGTTTAGTCAGCTGGAAGATACTGAAGCTGGCAAAGGCCTCATTCTGGAGCATTTGCCTTAGGTGGCATTAAAAACCTTACTCAGAGCAGCAATAACATGGACCGGGTGAATCACTCAGTCTCAGCCTCTTGTGCACCAAACAATTCTTTGCCCCAACTTGCTGCTGAGTAAGACAAGGCAGGGAGACCTCAGACATGGGAAGGAAGTTCTCACACTTCTTCCACAGGCTGTTTCTAGTCTTGGTGTCTGTGCCATCCTCACAGTGGGTTTTTCAAAGTATTTCTTACATTTCTGCGGGTGGGAACAGGCACAGCTGGTGTGGGAAGCCTAATTATTAACTCTTCCTTGCTGTTAACACGTGGAAACTGTTGTTCCTCTGTCCATTATATACCTTTAATTTCGTTCTTTGGTAATTTATGAATCATTATCAGCACACTCTGAAGGTGCTGCCACGTTCTTGTTTTCCCCAGAGTGCACCTTCATTGTGCTGGATGCGGGGTGCTGGCCTGGGCAGGCAGAGGAGAACTCCATGGTGGGGGATGTGAATCTCTTCCTCACCAACACCGAGGACCCGACTCTGGGCGAGATTGAAATCATGATTGCAGGTCAAGTTCTCCTTCATAGCTTGGGGCTCTGTCACTGTGGCTGCATGCTGCAGGCAGTTGTTGATGTTCCTGCATCAGCTTTTTAGTCTCATGCTTTACCATGGCTGTTCAGCACTGATCAGTCCATGGCGTGTCCAGGTCACAGCCTCTTCTGAGAAGTGTCTGGTGTGGCTGGTTTGTGTCCCCTAACTGGATGCTGACTCTGTGCTGTCTCTTTCAGAGCCCAGCTACCGTGGCAGAGGGTTTGGCAAGGAGGCAACTCTGCTGATGATGGCCTATGGTGAGGGAACAGGAGTGTGGTGGGGCTGGGATCTGGGAGCACATAATTCCCAGTGATACAGGCAGGGTGGTAAGGGATGCATCTGCCTCACAAGTGGAGTCCTGTGCTTTTGCAGATGTAGCAAGTAATAGAAGTACTTCTCTCTGACTTCTTCTGCAGGAGTGAGAAACCTGGGCATCACCAAGTTTGAGGCTAAGATTGGTCAGGAAAATGAAGCCAGTATCTGCATGTTCAAAAAGCTTCACTTTAAGGAGGTGCAGTAACGCCCATCTTCTCCACAGAGAATGCGAGCAGCATTTGCCCTGTGGCTGGGATTGAGCTGCTTTCCTCTGTGTGCTACAGGTTGCTGTGAACAGCGTTTTCCAGGAGGTGACGCTGAGGCTGGATGTCAGTGACCAGGAGAGACGGTGGCTCCTGGAGCAGACAAACCACATGGAGGAGAAGAGCTACGCTGAGCTGAAGCAGGCAGCTGGGGTGCTGGACACCTGACAGACACACGCAGACACCGGCTGGGTTTCCAGGGAGAAGTTGGACGTTGTTTCAAGGTCTGGGTGTGGAGGACACCACTGAGCCAGCACTGGAACTGTTTTCATCTGTCTCCTTCAGCTGCTTTGTCATCTTGTCAACTTTGCACTTCGCTGCTCCAGCCAGGATTACTGTCTGAAATTTGGGCCTGGGGAACAGCCACTAACTCACACGTTTGGCTAGGAATGACTCTGACTTTGATGTGCTGTTCCAGCAGAGCCTAAAATCACCAGCAGTTGATTCCTGGACAAGCAGAAACTTTTCCCACTGCTCTTAAATCAGGAGTCATCAGCGAGGCAGTTTCATATACTGGCAGCTCAATCTTTTTTACTCTTGAATAAAAAAAAATCACAAAGATCTGAGGTGTCTGAGCACTGTGTGGGGCTCAGCTGCTCACTTTGGCAGCTCAAAGAGTGGTTTAGAAGCTGTAAAGGACAGCAGAGACTCTTTAAACCAAATGTCCTGGGGTCTGTTAGGTTGCAGGGACCACTGCTGGGTCCTGGTAGGGAGAAGCCCAGGTGTGAGTGAGCACAAACAAAGGGCAAATTAATATGATGGAAGTTGCTGATATTGGCTGATCAAGACTAGATCTGAGCCCCACCACAATGAGGGGCTGAGAGCTGCAGGAGGCTTCTGAGACAAAGGCCCTTCAGCTTCAGGGCTGTGCTCCAGAGCTGAAAACCTCAGGCCAGCAGTGATGTTGCATTTAATTTTCCTTGGCTGCTTTGATGAAAGCAAGGAGGAGAACACACTGAAAGGAGACAGCTCCCTTCTTCCAGCAGCTCAGGACTGCTCTGCTGAGCCTGGAGGCTCCATTTGCTGCTCTCCACTGAGATGAATGGGGGGGAAATATCTCTTACTGGGGGGCAGATGCGTTTAGGGCAGGAGTTATCCAGCCTCTGCTACAGTAGTTGTGAGGTCTGTGGATGAAAAAGAGGCACTTGCCAGACTCCCACTGGACAAACTTCCCTGTGCAGTTACTCAGCCTGACCTCTCCTGCCCTACACATGCTGTCCACAGCAGGGAAGCTGCTACAGGAGAGGACAGAAGGTCAGAAGGATAACTGATGCTCCTGTGTGTCTTCCTACTGTAACAGCAGCTGGAGTGGCTAATCCTAGATCACAAATTATCTGTGTCAGTGATGGAGGATCAGGTAATAACTTTCAGATTTGCCCAGGGATGTTCTGGAGATTGGCAGTTTGTGGAATTTTTAGTGTTGCTGTGCCTGTATTTTTAGGGCCTGGGGGCTTTAGTTTTCCAATTTTAGCTAATTTAAATACATGATTCCTGTGACTAATATTAAAGCCAAGCGTGGGAACAGCGTATCATGGCATTTTAAACAACTATTTAGCGTGGATTTAGTTGTAGCAAAAGCTTTGTGTGGTAATAAAGTGAAGGGCAGCTCTATCTCCCACTGGGATTACCATGGCAAGGGCTACTAATCCTCCTGCTCCTCATCACCTGCTGCAGGCAGAAATGGATTCTGTCCTCCACAACAAGATTTGCAGAACCTGCTGGGTGAACTGCTGGCTCTGTTGCTCCTTCCATGGAGCACCTCATCCCTCTGCCAGAGAAACAAGGCCAAACTGGCAGGAGAGACGGAGCTGGGCTGGGATTTGCTCCCCTAAAACCCAACCAAGGTGGGAAAAATAATTTCTTTGAACCTCTGCTGTCAGGGAGAAGGGGCAGGGTGATGTCCTGTCGCAGCTCCCCACAGCCAGCTGGTTGCTCTGGAGCCAGCGAGGGCCCTGCTTGGCATCCCCGGTCCCCGGCAATGCCGGCGCTGCCCCGGCTCCACGGGCGGCTGGGAACAGCCTTTCCCTGGCAACCCAAAACAAAGTTGGGTCTGTCCCGGAGCTCAGCTCGCCCCAAAGGCTGGGGGGAGAGTCCCAGCAGGGCTCAAATGGGGTTCCCACAGGGAACCAGTGCCCAGCTGCTCTGACCAGGGCAAGAGGCAAAAGATGCTGCTGGGACCCAGTGGGTGCCCCCACTCCTGCCCTGCATGGGCTGCCCCACCCTGAGGCATCCATCCTAGGTAGGGGTGGTCCTGCTGCCCCAATGGGATGAGGATGGGAGAACAGGGGATGGGGGCTCACCTTCCCTCAGAGGACACGGCTTTGGAGGATGAGACAGGTTGGAATGGGTTCCCCCAGCTTCCTGGGGGAAGTGACAGCCTGCACATCCCCCAGAAATCTGGTGGCACTTTGTCACCTTGGTGTCTTCGCAGGTGCATAGATCTGTGACCATTCCTGTGCTCAAGTAGAGGAGCTTCTATGCAGATTTGGAGCACAAAACCAGAGTGTGCAGAAGGGGAGGAAGCAAAGGTACCAAACAGAGGCCAGGCACAGCCCTGCCCTGTCCCACTGTGCCACCAGTCTGGCCCCACTGAGCCACCCAGGGCTAGATCCATTCATTTAGAGGGACAAGCACCGCCCTCCTCACCAATCCCCCCTGCCTTCCCTCAACCCAGGTGCAACCCCCATCCCCTCAGAGGGACTGGGGGCACATTTGGGCTGCCCCCAGCAGAGCTGCTGCCCTCCAACCTGGCTGGCAGACACGGATTAGAGCTTTGCATCATTCCCCTCACCCCCCCTGCACTCCCCAGGGGATTAAAGCCTGTTAATCACCCTGAGGCATTAACCCCCACTGGGACCAGCCGGTGCCTCCCCAACCCCCTCAACCTGTCCTCATCAGGTGCTGAGAGGTACCAAAAGCAGGCCCAGTGTCACCCAGTTATCTGCCTTTGCCCCTAGCCCCTGGCCACAGCAAGCCCTCTGCACCCCCTCAGGCTCTGGAAGGATTTAGCCTTAAACCAGACTTGTGAAGTCAGAAAGGTTTATTCCAGTAAACAGAATTTCTCTTGAGCTCAACAGTACAACAACATCTGATTGCAGCACATGGAAACAAAACATCCACAGGAAGAATTTCCACAAAATACAGTTTAAAAAAAATGGTGTGATTGGAAAAACGCTTATTTCAGAAAAAAAAAAAAAAAAGTCTATGAGAAGCCTTTAAATTAAGCAGTGTTGGATTCAAACCCTGATCAGCTCTGTCTCCAGGAGTGTGCAGGAGCAAAGGAGACTATTATTGCTTGCTGTGCTGGCTCCAGACACCCTCTCCTCTCCCAAAATTGCCCCAGGGCAGAGTGCTGGGCACTCCCCAATGCTGGGCACCCATACCCCTCCTTGCAGCTGAAGAGGCAAAGGGACAGGGTCATCGTGGACGGAGCTTGCCAGGCCAGGGTCAAACACCCCGGCTGTGGCCAGTGGCTTGGCAGGTGGGGTTTGGTAGAAGACACTAAAAGCCTCAGATTTTGCAGTTAAAGGGTAATTTGGGGGACTGGCTCAAATGAAAATGGTGTTTGTGGTGGGGAAAAAAACAGGGAACAGTGGGGACCAGGAGTGTTGGGCATCAGGCCACCCCAAATCCTTGATCCCTCCCAAACCCCTGCTTGTGCCTACCAGGGTGTGCAGGGCTTCAAGACAGGGCTGGAGAAGCACCCTGGGGATGAGCTTTTGGGAGGGGGCACCCCCAGCACCCCCGGCCCAGGACCCCTCTGCAGGGATGCTCACTGGCCACCAAACCCTGGCACTTGGGTCAGGGTGGTGGGGAGCAGCCCCACATCCCCACCGGGAGCCCATGGCAGGGAGGAGAGGAGCACAGGAGAGGCGGGTATGAGGCTGGGGGGGGCTAGAAGACCCTCACCCCGCCTCAGGGCATTCACAGGTTGCTGAACAGTTCATTTTTCTTGCTCCAGTCCATCTGGGGTGCCCTCTTGCTGGTGCGCTTCTGGTGCGCCCGCTCCTTGGCCACGGCCAGCGGGATGTCAAGGTCCAGGAGGGAGCCGGATGCTGAATGGCGTTTGTCACCCTCCTGTGCGTGGGGTTGGGGGTGAGAGGCGGTGTCAGCCCCACTGTGTGTCCCTTGGACAGCCCCACAGTGGGGGCTCAGCACAGATCCTACTTTCCAGCCACTGCCTCCCCCCGGCATTCCCAGCCCTACCTCGCTGTGGGTCTCGCTGGAGTTGGGGGACACGGCCAGCGGCACAGGGCTGGACGGGCTCTCGGACACCGAGCTGGACTGCAGCTCTCCACCGTTTTCCTGGGGGGAGCAGGGAGGGAGTGTGAGCTCCAGCCCTGGGGCTTGAGAACAGCCTCCAGGGTTGCAAGTCCCACCCAGGGGGCCATGAAATCCATCCTCCTCACGTAATCCCCTGCAAGCTCCAGACACATAAATACCTCTAGCGCTGCCCATCCAGGGCGGGGAAGGATTAAACCCCAGGCCTGACTGCCCTGGCTTTAGCGGGAGCAGGAGGAGGAGGGTGGCTGCAGGGCTGGGTGCTACTTCCCTACAGCAGCACAAGGGCTCCTGGCCCTGGAGCAGCAGGAGGCAAAAGGGAGGAAGAAAACAGGCAACATAGCCACCTCCGTGACACTCAGCACCACGAGCATCCCCCCTCCTGGGGGGCACCAGTTCCCAGTCCCCTTCCCAGTGGCACCAGCTCTTCTGTGGCAGCCTAGGACCACTGTAGTGTCTGGTGGCATCACTCACCCATGGGCAGAGGGGACATGAACAGGAGGGTCCCTGACTGGAGATGGGCATAGATAGAATCAAGACGAAGCTCTTACCTTCCCCATATCGCCATTGGCAACTGGCTCTGGCAAGGGACCTGTGGGATGAGGACACAGGCACCCAATGAGGATGTGTTTGCTTTGTCACCTTGCCAACGGAGGGCAAGCCAAGGCTGTACATGGCCAATGCTCACACAACACTGCCCAGCTCCTGGCCAGGTCCTGAATTTTTTAACCACCTGGTGCAGCCAGCCCCGTGGCACAGGCAGATGCTGCCAGACACATCCCCATGATGGCAGATGTGATATGGAGCCCAGTGAGACCCCCTCCCATCCTCCTGGAGACCACCATGACAGCAAGGAGGGGGCCACAGAGGAGAGCAAAGGGCAGCTGATGCCTGTTTGCTCCCCGAGCCATAAACCCTGCCAAAGTGCAACCCAGGGCCATAAACCTGCCCACATCAGCCTCACCAGCCCAGCATGGGGCCCTCAGCCAGGCAGGGAGATGCCAAAGCCAGGTGACTCTGCTTGGCCCTAGGGTGATAAGACCCCCTCCCAGGGCTCAGCACCCTTAGGTTTGGTGAAAAGGTGACAGAGCCAGCAGAGGTGGCACAAACCCCTCCCAGCAGCACAGCCCCCAGCCCACCTGTCAGGTGCTGCTCCGAGGGCACCACCTTGCACTTCTTGAAGAACTCATCTGCGAGGACGTCCACCACCAGCAGCCTGGTCTCGTTGCCACTCGCCTTGATGGCTGCCACCACGTCACTGTGCTGCTTGCCCTCCATGCACACACCGTTCACCTGCAGGCACCACATCACCACTGGAGCCAGGGGACATCCATCCCTCAGAAGCACCATGGAGGGGTCAGGTACCAGCCTTGGTACCAGTGACAATCCCAGCACAGCCACCTCACAGCCCCCACAGACATTTGCAGCCTTGAAGGGATTAGCAGTGAAGCCAGGAAAACCTCATTAAAAGCAGATTTTCCTCTGAGTGATTAGCATGGGATGGAATGGGCAAAGCTGGCAGGGAACTCCCAGCAGGGCATGGACCCGGGGCTGGCACGGGATATGGGCAAGACACAAAGCCCTTGTGCCATGCCATGGTCTCCAGAAACATCAAAAGCTTCACCCCAGAAGAGGCAGCAGCCCCACGCCCTGGTGAACAGCAAGGCTGGGGCTCACTTGGTCCTTGTCCTCATGGATCATCATCCCACCTGGCACAAACCTGAGCTCATCCCCACCCCGGTCACACCTGACAGCAAGACTGGTGACCATCATGAACCTTGTCCCTAGCCTCCCCCACCCCAGGGGCATCCCAGGGACAGAGCACAGTGCTACCGCTAATTAACCCCCAGCTAGCTAATTAACGCCCAGCCCTCCACAGTGCTGCACCCCTGGGTGGGGACCGGCAGGCTGCTGCAGGTCGGGCAGCTGTGCCGTGAGTCACCGCCGGCAGCAGGGACACTGCGCCTTCCCAGCCAAGGGCAGCTGTCTCCCAGGCACCAGGATGAGAGGGAGTGCCAAGCTTTCCAGAGAGACGCCTCAGACCCGCCCCCACCCCAGCACACCTCGATGATGCGGTCGTGGGGGGCCAGCCCTGCTGCCTCAGCCGGCGAGCCGGGGTCGACGGCGCGCACGTACTGCCCTGGGCGGCTCTTGTCGCTGTGCAGGTTGAAGCCGTAGCCATCGGGGCCCTTCTTCATGTGGCACAGCCGAGGTCTCAGCTCCTCCTGCAATGGGAACAATCTGTGGGTGAACTTCTCCCGGACCCCCCAACACCCAGGGACAGCACCAGGAACCCCAGACAGCTGCTGGACTGGCAAGGACACCATCCTCAGGTGGCCACCTGCGGGCACTGACACCTCAAGATGGGATGCAGGGTGCCAAACACGCTATGATCCTGGGCTCTAATTAATTAATTAGGTGCAGGGCACACTAATTGCAGTGAAGCATTGAAGAAACATGTTATCATGTGTGTGTTCCCAGACCATGCTCTTCCTTTTGGGATCAGGATTGCAACTGCCATGAAGGTGGAGGAGGAAACACAGCCCAGGCTGCTGGGAAGCACCCCCACTCCACCCCATCCCACTCAGGAAGCTTTGGCTCCTGGAGAGGTCTTAGGTGCTGGCACAAGTCCCCTCCACCACCCCCTTGCCAACTGTAGCCCCTCTCCTTGGCAAACCCAGCCACGGGATCAGGGAGCTTCCCCACCCAGAGCACCCCACAGCCACTCTCAGCACAGAAGGGGCACACAGGGCTCGGGCAGGCAGCTGGAATCCACATGGAGCAGCTGCAATGCCCCGGCATGACCTTCCAGGATTGCAAAACAGAAACCTGCTCCACCGCAGTGGCACGACTGGGACATTCACCTCTCCAGGAGGCAACACCCAGCTCATCTGCACCTGGTTTCACCTTGACCTGTGGATCCACCAGTACCTGGAGCTGGGGAACCCCACTGGGGCAGCCACAGCCACTCTCTTGGCCCACCTGGCACCCTTTAAGCTCCCCACATGGTGAGCAGCAGGAAGAAGCAGGAGCATCCCTGGGAGCCTGGCACACAGGAACTGCCTTTGCTCACCCAGTGGGGAGTGGGATGTCCAGGAGGCATCAGAGGGAACCAGGTGACACAAACCAGACACCTGCATGTGGTACTGTCAGAACTGCTCTGACCCTAGCACCCAACACCACTTCTACAATTTATATATAAAATGGTTTAATCCCACCTTGACCACCAGAACCTGGGCTTTGGTTGGGCTCTCCCAGCAGCTGAGCCTTGCTCAAGCTGCTGGAATATTCCTCACCAAGGGGGTTAGTACTGAGTCTTTCATCCGAGATAATTTTTTCTCTGATTGTACCCACAGCATCACTGAGGACAGGCACTGCAGGAATTTGCCCTCCCACACCTGCACTGGGCTGCTCGTTACCCCCTGCACAGCACTCTTGCTTCTTGCCATGAAATCCCCTTTGTCCAGTGCCAGGAAAACCTGGGTCCTGGGGTGCTGACACCCCACATCTGATACACTGATGTGGCACAGGGTCCTACACAGGCCGGGGTGATGCATTTACAATTGCTGAGCCCAACGCTGCAATAAAGCCCTGATAAGCCCTGATAAAGCCCCATCCTCTTGCACAACTCTTCCTTCATGGTCAAGACTGGCTGCCACCCCAGCACCACTTGACAACACCCCAGGAAGGGAGGTGCAGGCAGCACCCAGCACATCTGCCAGGAGTGAAGGTGATCCCTTCAGCACTGGCATGCAGGACTCGTTCTCCACGTGTATCAGCTTCACATGCCCAGTGCAACAGCCCAGCTGTGGATTCCCTGGCTGGATGGAGGACTGTGACCCCCTCGACTTCGCCCCATCTACTCTGCATTTCCCCCTGTGCCCAGGCGGCAGCAGGTTCACAGGGTGTGACAGCATCTTCCACCCAGGCAACAATCCCAAGCAATGGTGGGGACAGACAATAGCCAAAATAAGGACAAAAGGCAGGAGCTGCTGGAGCCTGGAGGAAGGCAGCACCTCCCCGGGTCCCTGCCCTGGCTCGACCCTGAGCAAAGGGTTCAGGCTCTGGAGCACCCACGCTCCCGGTGCCCTTGGCAGCACTGCGGGGTTGCTCCATGCCGATAGCTCAGGACAAAGCCAGAGGGAGCACCCAGCGAGCGGTGCTGGCAGTGCTCCCGGGCGAGGAGGAGGAGGAGCGAGGGCTTCGCTCCCACCCATACCAACAAAGCCCTGGCAGCCTGGGCTCCCTGAGATGCTGGTGCCATGAATTTTTGAGGGGGATGGGAAGGCCTGCAGGGTGGACAGATGTCTCAGGACACGGGGACAGGTCATGGCAGTGAGGGAGGCACTGATCCCGCCAAGGCAGCTGGCCAAGGCAGCAGCACTCAGTGCGAGGGCAGCCTGGCTGAGCCATGACCCAGCCTTCTAGCATCCCCCCACCAGCCCGGTGTGCCAGGCTGCCTGCACCCTCCTCAAACCGCAGAAACTCTGCGGGCAGCCACCATTCTGTCTCCCAGAGACGAAAACAAATGCATCCGATCCTCCAGCAGCTTTATCTTGCCCATCCATGGGGCGAGCACCCCATGGCATGGCACCCTTCCAGCCCCAAAGTCCCCTTTGGGCTGAGCAACACGAGGCAAGAGGGTTTGGGGCCAACACCTGGGATGCAAGAAGACCCATGGCTACAGAGCTGGGCAACAGAAATGCCCCTAATTTCTCTAAGCTGCTGCATCCTCTCCTGCAGGGCCGGCAGCTCTCCCACCACGCTGGGACAGGGATTAGCCAGCAGAGCCCCGTTACAAGCAATTACAGCCTCTGTCAGGGAGGGCAGCGGGGGAAACTGGAACCAGCCCCCAGCACAGGCATCCCACGCCACCCCTCTCCTCTACACCCAGGGAAGGCAGAGGCGCCTCTGTCTGCAGAGATGCCCACTTGGGATGAGGAGTTCTGCAGCATCACACTGCTATTCCTACCCTGGAACAGGATTTGGGGCACATCCAGATGCTTCTCCCTCCGCAGCACCTTCAGCCACCTGGCAGGACCAGCAATCCAAAGATTGTGGGGACCCCAACTGCAAAATATGTCAGGACTCACTCCCCATTTCCCAGCCCCCCAACAGCAATTTCAGGACAGCTTTTGAAGCCTCAAGTCCCAGGAAATTCCCTGCAGCCCTACAAGCAGCATCAAGCCCGCTGGCGGCAGCAACATTCCCGGTTACTCAAAGAGAAACACAACAACTCTGAGGATGCCTGGGCCAGCAAATTCACACGGGTCCCAAAATCTGGCGCACACATTCGGGCTTCATACAAAGGGGATGCAAAGCAGCCTCCTTGCAGCATCCCTGTCACGTCCTGTTTGACTGGAGCTGCTTTTCATGCAGCTGCCTTGAGAGGAAATTTAATTCATTTCCTAATTAACCACCAGCTACCCCAGTAGCTGTGCAATGCTCCCAATGCCGGGGGAACTGCTCCCTGTTACACTCTGAAACCCAGCCCTGGGAGGCTCACCCAGGTTTTACAAGAAGGGATGAGCCTCGCTGGCAGGGAGGGCTCTAATTTAACACTAAATTTGCAAGAGGGAAGCCCGGGGCTGGTAGCAAATGCCTTGCCCTGGTACCAGGGTGCTGCACTGGCAGCACCCAGTGCTGCCCCGGGAACACTGTGTGGTTTGCATGAAACTTTCTCAAGACACTTCCGAGCAGCTGAAGCCTCCGGAAACAGGAGACAAACTATCACAGCTCTTGGTGGGGGGGACACAGCACAGGCCCCAGGAAATGGGGCTGACCTCAGGGATGTGAAACTATCACCATGCTGGCTCAGCACCGCAGACACGGATCAGCTCCTCAGGGGAGGCTCAGAACCTCCACTGCAGCATCAGGGGGATTTTCACACTTCAGGTTTGATAGGAATGAAAAAGGAGCCCATGACGAGTCTCCCACAACTGCCTCAGGGATCTGTGGGGGTGTCCGAGTGCCTGGGCAGTCCCAATCATGCAGGACCCAGCAGACTTTGGAGAGACAATGGATTCTGCTGGAAGGTGGGACACACTAAACATTGCTCACCACAAGCAGCTCTCCCAGCTCTTAAGCATCTCCAGGCTAATTAAACAAATAAAGGCAAGTCCAGCCCAATAAAGCAAACAGGACTCTGACGTGTACAAATCTCCTGCTTCCCCTGCGATCCCAGGGAATCCCAAGTGACGGGATGGGGCTGCAGGGGGATGGGGCAGCTGGCACCAGCTGCCTGCCAGTGGCCAGAGAACAGGCCACTAGCATGTTTCTGCCTCACTGAAGAGAAATCCCTTTCTGCCTGCTCCGGCTTGGCTCGGCATCCCGCCCGGCATCTTCCCACCCTGCTTGTGGGTGCCTGGCCGGGGCGATGTCTCCAAACCCACTTGCCTTTTCCACTGGGCCCTGCCCCTAACCGCAAGATTTCCTGCTGCTACCTGTTGAGAAACCGTCTGGGGCCTTGTGGCGATGTCACCCCATGTCACCTGCTTCCTGCTCTAGTGAGGAGAGAAACCGCCAGTAGTAACTGTGCCTGAGTAACTGTGCCCTGAGCCTGCTCCCCAAGACTGTGGGGAATCTTCAGCTAAGACTGTCCCCCAAACCCCATGAGGTATCTTCATCTGGGGCTGTCTCCCAAAATCTTGCAGGGCATCTCTTTTCATCTTCCTAAGCTCTTTCCATCGCAGCGAGCAGGCAGCTGTCCCACAGCATGTGAGGGCTCCATCCTCTTTGGGGACTGCACGTCCTCAACCCCCCAAGCCTGGCCGGGGACTCAGGTGAGCTGAATTAACGACATGCCTTTTATTTTCCCCAGCCGATGGAGAGGTCTGGGAGCAGAAAGCAGAGCACAGACGGTCTCGCTAGCCCAGAGGGAGAGCTGGCACCATGACATACGGGAGAGCAGGCATGTTCTCCCTATGTGGGGCAGCACTGGAGCCCGGCATGGAGCCAAACCCGAGGGATGTGGGATAATACAGGGAACAGTGAGCAAGAGAGACAGCAGAGGGATAGAGCCTGGCTGTTCCCACCCAAAAAAGCCCATGAAGGAGGTGCTGGAGTGATGCTTTAGTCAGGCAGGGATGAGAGCTGTGCCTGCAGTGCATCAGCCCAACCAGGGGAACAAGCACAAGGCTAAAGTCCAACAGGAGGCACAGCTCAAAACCACCTAATCCTCAGCAAAACCCTATGTGACAACAGCTCAGTCGAGCACCAAGGTCTTCCTAGGCCTCAGCATCCACACTGGGAAAGTTCCACTGCACCAACCTCTCCGGGAACAGGTCATAAAATTTCCCCAGAAGGTTCCTCACACTGGGGACACCAAGAGGCTGCTGGCCAGGAAGCCATCCACATGTCTGTTGTAACAACAAATAAGTCTTTGCTGGGTAAATAAAAAGCAGTATTATCTCCCGGAGCCCAGAGCGTCTCTTAGAAACCAATTGGGGCACAAAAGCTCAGCTGTTTCTCAATTCCTCACCTTTCTACATCACTTTGTTTGAGCAACTGCTCACTCCCACGCGTGCTAAGGCCGACATTCCTGAGTTAGGAAGGGTCTGTGGGGACTGACTGCCAGGATCAAGCCCCCAGCCCGGGAAGGGCTCTGCTATCTCCACTCCACAGCAGAGACTGGACATACTCAAAGCAGGAGCGTGCCCCTGCCGCCAATACCTGCAGTCTCAGCCCCAAAAAATACCCTCTGCCACGGATTTTTTGTTGTATCTTGAGGTGGGTTAGTGCCAGCCGCCCTTGGCCCAGCCCTGGGCTCAGCTGCACGTCAAAGCTCACCCTGTTGCTTTTCTCACCCCGTTTTACCGGCCCTGCAGCACAAGGATGGGCCGAAGGGCTCCCGGGCTCAACGGGCCCAGTTATGGGTCCAACCAGCCCGGTGTGCCCGCCTGCCCCGCCCGTCGCTGACACGGCTGGGAGACAGGAGCATAAAGCAAAAAAAAAAGAAAAAAAAAAAGGAAGAAAAATTATATAAAATTAAAAAGGCAAAGCAGCCGGGCGCGGCAGGACCCGGGGCTTCTGGGAAGCCGCCTTTAAAGCAAAGGCAAAAAAAGAAAGAAAGAAAGAAAGAAAGAAAGACTAGAGACCGAAACCACACAGGACGCCCAGGACAGCCGCGGCGGCCGCGGCTCCCGCTCGCTTGCCTGGAAGGCGATGACCGCGGCCGGTCGCGACCCCTCCTCCTCGGACAACACCCTCTGCCCCGAAAACTTCGGAGCCCCAGTCCCCCCCCGGCCGCTCATTTACCCGCTGGTCGCCGCCGCTGGGCTCCCGCGCCGCGGGTTCCGCCGGCACCGGGGCCGCTTGCCCGCCGACCACCGGCGGCTCGGCACCCGCCGCGCCCCGGTTCGGCAGCTGATCCTCGGCCGTCGAGTCTACGACGAGGAGGCTGACAGCGCCGGCGGCGGCGCGGATCCGCTCCACCACCTGCTGATGGCTCTCCCGCTCCACGTTCTCGCCGTCCACCTCCAGCAGCCGGTCCCCAGCGCGCAGCCCAGAGCGCTCGGCCGGCGAGCCCGCCTCCACCAGCCGGATGAACTGGCCCAGCTTGCCCTTCTCGCCGTGCAGGTGGAAGCCATACCCGTCCGGGCCGCGCTCCAGGCGGCAGAGCCGGGCGGCGGGGCCCGTGCCGCTGCTCATGGCGGGGGGAGCGGCGGGAGCAGCGGCGGGCCCGTCCCGCCACTCGCGCTCAGCGCACTGCGCGGGGCTGGGCCCGCAGCACGCCTTATATAGGGGGGCGGGGCGCGGGGCCGGTGGCCGCCAATGGGGGAGCGGCACGGGACGATGCTCGCCAAATAAGGACAGTGGTGGGGCGTGGTCATGCAAATATTGGGGGTGTGGTTATGCAAATCCGCGTGGTGGGCATGCAAACGTGTTCTCGCCCCGGTGGGGCGTCCCGGGCGCGCCGCCGCCGGGTCCCGGTGCCCGCGGCGGGACTGGACCGCCGCCCGCTGGGGTCCGGCCGCTCCCCCGATGGAGTCCGACCGCTCCCTCGAGAGTCCGACCGCTCCCCCGTGGGGCCGGGCCGCTCCCCCGATGGAGTCCGACCGCTCCCCCGTGGGGCCGGGCCACTCCCCCGCAGCCACCTCCGCCTCTCCCTGCCAGCCACACGAGCCCACCGCGGCACATCCCGATCCTCGCTGAACTTCCCCCACCGGGGTTCGGCTCTTCCATCGTCTCAGAGACAGCCCCGACCGTGGCCGGAGATCGGCGGGACGCTCCCCGCTGTTCCCGCTCCGCGGCACATCCCGGCTGGCGTCTCTGGGAACATCCATCCCATCCCCTCGCCCAGTCCTCGAAGGCTCCAGTCGGTCCCAGCGCTGCTCCGAGGTAGAGAGCTGGAGGGATGCTCGAATCGTCGACAGTAAAATAAAAGCCACCAATCGAAACTGCGTGGGACAGCAGGCCAGGGAGCGGGCCTTGCAGTGGAAATGAGAGAGCCCTGTTCCCCCAGCTGCCTGTGAACCCTGCTCAGCACCCTGCTGCTGGGGGCCCGAAGGGGGGAAGATGGAGGGAACCCCAGGGGATTTGCTCTGCCCTGGCTCCATGTTCTCTGCCCATAGACTGAGAAGCAGAAATGGCTGCAGCGTGAGGTTTGGGTTCAGCCAGGGCAAAGCAAAGCAGCAACAAGCCTGGGCTGCTCCGGCAATGCCGTAGGGTTGCTGGTGCCAGGCAGAGCTGCCTTCTGCCTCCTGGGATTGTCCCAGAGAGGGTGGCACAGAGGTACCATCGGTGTCTCTCAGTGCAGGGCCTGGATGAAGTTCCTGGGCAAAGGACCTGGGCAAAGGTCCTCAGGGCAGGCAGGATCACGTTTAACATTGCTGCGGACAGGCAAGCAAGGAGGGGACAGCTGCATGCCATGGGACATGTCGCTCACAGGGCGCTCTGCCCCAAAACCCTGCTCGGGGACCCCAGCGGCCGAGGAACCCTCGGCATGGCCGTGCTCCAGCTCCGTGGGACCCAGCTGGGAGCCGAGGGTGGGCTCATTTGTTTCCTCCACTCGGCTGAGCATTCGCCCGCGGCCGCTCGGCCCTGAGAAAAGCGGCGGAGAGGAATCCCACGGCGGCCGGCGGCAGATGCCTGCGGAGAGGAAAACCAGGGCAAGCGTGCTGTGGTGCGGCCCCGGGACGGGGGGATCTATCTCCCGTGTCACAGCCGTCCCCTTGGCGAGGTGGTTGTGAGGAGCACAGCCCCACAAGTGAGCTTGTTGGAAGGACAGATGGGGGGCACGCTTTGGGTACCCTGCCCTAAGTCAGGAAACAAAACCCAGCTCCAGCAGGGCTGATTGGAGCACGGGACTGTGATAAGGAAAAAAGGCAGCAGCAAAGGAAACAGCTGGAGCTGCTTTTGGGTCTAATAGTGCCTGCGGGATGCCAGGGCACAGGCAGGACCGTCACACCCCAGCTGCCTCCTCCTGCCCTTTGCATCTTGGAGTCACGTTAAAGGAGCTCAGGCAGGAGGGGGAAAAGAGAAAAGAGCCAGCGTCTGTTTGTGTTGAAGCCATCCAGCATTTTTTTGCAGACATCAGCCAAGCGGCAGCAGCAATGCCATTGGTGGGAAGACAGAGTTATTTGGGGAATGCTGGACTCTGCACCATGAGAACAGCAGGGGAGGAGGTTGGTTTTAATTTAACAGGCCACGTTTACTCTTCCCCTCTCACCTTTGGTCTGTCTGAAATGTGCAACGAAAGCCCCGGCAGGGAGGAAGGGGCCGTGGGTGCTTCCCCCTCCTCACGGCTGCTCCCAGGGCCCCCTGGCCCGGCTGCTCTGCAGTGCCTGTGTGCAGCAGCCTCCCACGTTGCAGACCCAGGGCAGGGATTTCTCACGCAATAAACAATCAGACAGATGCAAAGCTTCAAAAATACCCAGCTTTAATCTGTAAACTTGCGAAGAGAGACCCAGGAGTAGAGCAGAGGTGAAGGAGGCACCGGGGCAGGTGAGAGATGAGCAGTCGGGTACAGGGCCAGGGAAGATGCTGATGGGGACAGATGTGCTGGACAGTCCCTGACTCCTACGTGCAGCAGTGCCATACCCTCCACAGCTGCTCTCTGCATCAGTGCTTCAGCTACACAACCAAATATTCACCATCTAACCGCTCTGTGTAGCGCTCAGGGGAGTGGACAGTGTGCTGGAGGGAGCAACAGAGCAGGGCTGACCACCAGGGATGTCCCTGAGCCCCACCAGTGCCCAACGGAGCAGTGTTTGCTGACTGAAGGCTCTCAGGCATCTATCTGCTCTCCAGAAAGTGGGTTCCAGCTGCTATTTGCCAGCAGCAGGAAGGCAGAGTTGTATTACATGGGCAGTGATAGGAGACAAACCCAGCCTGGTCTGGGAGGTGGCAGGGCTGGAGCATCACCCCAGGTGATGCCACCATGAACATCTCCTGCACGAGCCTGGAGATGGTTTAGTCTGGAGGGACTGAAAAGAAAAAGGCTTTTCTTGTTAAAAAAAAAAAAAAAATTCTCTAATTCCTCTGGCTACAATGTGGGGGAAGGAAAGTTTTTCCAAATTGCTGTGTGTACCAGAAGTGCCCCAAGCATCACTCGGATGCTCCCAGAGGAATTTTACTTCTCACACCAGCTGTGTGGGCAGGGAGCAGGTTTGGCTGGACCCTTCCCCATCCCAGCCCTTCCCTCGAGCAGAGACGGGATACAATGGGGACATCACTGCCTTCGTGGTGGCAGGAGGATAAAAGCCAATGGCAACAACTGCAGAAATGAGGAGCCACAGCCGAGCGTGGGCATCGGGGTGTGGGGCAGCCCAGGGGCAGAGCTGAGGTTCCTTGGAGGGAAGCCAGAGCCTGGCAGCACCAGGGACACAGAGGCTGGATCAGGCTCTTCCAGTTGGACAACAGCAGTGCTGTGAGCAGGGATAGCTGCAGGGGAGGACAGGACTGGGGGCTGCAGTGGGGCTCATCCATGGCACAGCCCCTCCAGTCACTCCAAGGGTCCCTCAGTGAGGTGTTTGTGTCCTGCACCCTGCTCATGTGATGGAGGTGATGGATCACCACAGCTCGCTGGCCAGGCTGGTAGTCACCACACCATAGTGATTCCCACAGGTCATTGCTCTGCAGGCCAGCAGGATCTGAATCCTGGCACCAGGACAAGGGCCCTCCTCATGCACTCTGCTCCACTGTACTGTCCCGTCCACCTTGGCTTGTCAGAGCTTGGTTCCCTCCAGTGCTTGAGGGCAGGATTGGGCCCCACTCTGCCTCCTGCCTGGGCCCCCAGGCCTGCCAGCTCCTCTGGGCCACCCTCAGGAGAAGGCACAGCAGCTGGATTTCTTCTTCTGTGACTCGATGTAATCATGGATCTGGAAGCAGGGCTCATCCAGCGGCTGCACCGCGCGCTGCTTCAGCTCCCTGGAGTGGTGGGGCTGTGTTACTCCCTGTCACACTGTGCTGGTGTGTGGGAGGTGGTGGGGCTGCAGGGGACACTCCCTTGCTCAGTCTCCTGGCCCCAGGTACTCACTTGGCAATGGCGAGGAAGGCCAGCTCCACGTTCATGCCTGTCTTGGCACTCGTCTCCATGAAAGGCACCCCGTACTCCTGCAAGGACAGCACGGCCCCATCAGTGGCCACCCCCAAAATGCCCTCCTGGCCCTCTGAATCATCCCTGTAGCCTGGCCAAGGCTTGAGGGTCATCTCCTTGCCTTGCCCCAGGTTTTGCATGCAAGTGACTGCCATGCTGCCTCTTTAAGAGCCAGGCAGGTCTGGGCACCCTGAGGGGATGGCACGGCTGCATGGGAACCCTGAGTGACATGAAATTGTCTGGGGATACCAAAGTCAGGTTAGACCCTGGCACAACTCACCCTGGCCAGCGATGCTCCATCCTCCGTCCTCACAGCCCTCTCGCTGCTCACATCAGCCTGCCAAGGGAAGGAAAAGGTCACCACACACCAGGCCAGCTGGCACCTGGGGGCATCTGGCAAGCCAGCAGTGTGGAATTCTCAGGGGGCTGACAGGAACGAGAGGCACCATGGATCCAGAAGTATCCACTGCCCAGAGAATCTGGGATGTGTGGAGCAGCTGGGACCTGGTGGCATTGAGGATGTCAGGCGGCATCTGCGGCCACTGAGGACCTGGGGCAGCACCTGAGGGCATCCAGGACTCAGGGAGGCTCTGGTACCCTGCTGGGCATCAAGTACACAGCATCATCCAGGATCCAGGGGACATCCAGTCCCAGGGGAAAATCCAGTATCCAGCTGGGCACTGGGCACCCAGCAGCATCTAGCACCCCTGGAGAGAATCTGGGACCCTGTTGGGCCTCTAGGGCTTGGGGTTACCTGAGGTCCAGGGGTGCATCCAGGCTTGGGTGGGCGTCCGAGAGCCAGTAGCATCCCATACCGAAGCATCCCATACGAGGACCATCCCGGACCTGAAGCCTCAGCCTCGTGCTGCCACCCGCTGGCTACCGGGCATACTGCCCTCCCCGACCCCCCAAACCCCTGGGATCACCTCTGGCCTTGGCTGAGCCCAGAAAGCAGCAGAGCCCGGCCGAGGGTGCAGGCAGAGCCCCATCCTTGCATAGCCATGGGGATGGCAAGGGCACGGCATAGCACAGCAAACCCCAGGGTGGAGGGGGACCCTGCACGCACCTTATTGCCCAGCAACATGATGACCACGTCCTTCTGGGCGTACTCATGGATCTCTGTCAGCCAGGCCTGTAGGGCAGCAGGACAGTGTCGGGGTGAGGGGCACTCCTGTCCCTCCCAACTCAGCCCTCAACCCCTAAGTACCCCCCTCCCTTCCCTCTAAGCCTTCACACCCCCTCAGCCCCCCCATCTCTCCCCCACGAGGACAGAGATAATGACTTTTTTTTGGCACAGGAATTATTCCAGCATCACAGACAAGCAGCCCTAAAAACGCCCTGTCTCCTGGCTACAGCCCAAGCCGTAGTTCACATCCTTCCCAAACCACGTTTTCTCCCTCAGGCATTCGCCGTGTTCTTAAACAAAACTCACCCAGCCATGCAGCACCCAGCCAGGCGCCCTGGGATGAGCTCCCAGCTGGCTGGGTCTGGCCAGAACAGCCAGTGCTTACAGGTAAAACAGGCTCCCAACTGCCCCAAACACCCAGCCAGCCAAGTAGGGCACCCACGACCCCAGTCCCTGGGGAGAAACACTCCCAACCCACAGTGGGACTCACACGGATGTTGTCAAAGGACATCTTGCTGGTGATATCGTAGAGCAGGAGCAGGGCTAGAGGGAAGAGGCAGAGGCATTTCTACACTGCAGGGATGTGCTCTGGATGGCCCCCCCATCCCCACCGGACCCCAAACCCACCTTGGGCATCCCGGTAGTAGGCGTGAGTGACGCTGCGGAAACGTTCCTGTCCTGCTGTGTCCCAGATCTGCCGAGAAACCACCTGGTGAGAGCAGGGAGAGGAACCTCCCCAAGCTGGGTGTGCTCCTGTGGCTCCCAGCCCTGCTGGACCACCACGCCCAGCCTGAGGTGGGTTTCCATCTGGAAGTTTCTTCCCCCCTCCCAAAGCTCACCTGCAACTTCACTTTCACACCATCCACAGCCACCACTTTGTTCTGCAGAAGACAAGGAGAGCACATTCATCAGCCCAAAGCATGTCTTGGTGCATGTGCCAGCCAGCCCTGGCACAGAGCTGGCATTCCACAGCCCCTCAGCTCCTCTCCCCAGGCCAGTGGGATGAAGCCAAGCTGCCCGTGGGGCTGGACACTGAAGCCTCATTGCTTCAAACCATGATCCTGCTTGCTTGGCAGCTACAGGGACATCCCAGAGCAGCAAGCCCTCGGGTCAGGGTGAAGAGCAGAATCAGCGGAGACGAGATCCCAGCCTGCCTTGTGTCCGGTGCCTCGTTCACCTCCTACAGCCAGTGTCCCTGTCCTGGGGCTCCCGAGTCCCCTAACAAGGTAGTGAATGATGCTGGCTGTCCAGCGAACCCCGGGAACACCGACCTGCTCTGACTCCTGCCGGGAAGCTCCGGGATTGCAGCAGCCCCTGGGAAGTTTGGCAGAGCTGGGGAAGCAGGGAGGTCTGGGTGAACCACACATAAATTTGCATATATTAATAACAGCTTGGTGTGCTTTTATGTTTGCTCTCCAAAAAGCTCTGATCTTTCTGACGGGACTCTTCAGCTCCATGTGCTGAGGAACCACTGCTGCACTAAACTTTAGCCTGTTTGCAGTAATTTAAGGGCTTTGGATGCTACAAACTGCCTGGGCAACACGCACTGGGTTATGCTGGGTGTCCCACTCGGGTTTCCTTGCTGGTGGAGCCTTGTTTGGTTCTTAAAGGTGGCTGTAAACATTGAGCTGGGGGAGTTGCAAGTAGCACACAGCCGTATCCAGCATGGCAGGAGGTAATCTCCTGGATCAGGATGGTTTGCAGCTAGGCTGGGCTGGAACCAGGAAAGGAAGGAGGCATTTCCAACTGAGCTGGGAAGGCAGCTGTTGAGGCTTAAGCAATCGCTGTTCTCATCTTGGAAGCGCAGGGGCTTCTCTCCAGAGGCCAGAAGAAAGAAAAGCAAAAAGTACAGAAAAGCTATTTTAAGACTCTTAAAGAATCATACTCAGAGTCTGGAAAGAGAAGACCCCTATAAATAATTTGGTTGCCTGGAATTGTTTGAAATGGAAATTCAGCCCATGTGGAGATGACAGCATTTGAGCAAATGGGCTGGATAAAACAAAAACGTGCCCTAGGAGACTCTGGAGATTACCTAGAGCAGTGAGCCATGAGCTGCTGCAGGGGATGCTTGCACGAGGCAGAGCCGGTACCTACGGGCTGGCAACACCTCTGGCGACACCGGCACTGAGCCCAGCAGTGGGACACAGCAGATTTTCCTTCTTTCATGACTTTATCATAAGGACAGGCCTCAGGGCCCCTTCAAACCAAACCAAGCTCTCTCTCTCTCCGCCAGCCCCCACTCACCAAGCCCCCAGTTCCACCAAAAGCCAAACGCAGCCAGGGCAGCAAAAGTGGCAGAAAACTGGAGCAGCTGCAGCTGTGGGGGCAGAGGAAGCACTGACTGCACTTGACACGTGTCAGTGGCTGTGGGCAGAGCCCTGCCTGGGGACACCCCCGTGACTTCCTGCCTGCTCTGCCTTGTGCTGCGAACAGCTGTGCCTCCCTGGACACCCTGCAGCTGAAATTTGGTGAGCAGAGAGCAGCATGGGGGTTTAAACAGGATCTGGTAACCCTAACAACTTCTCAGCAGCCCATTTCAGCCCTTTCAAGGCATGGAATTACAGCAACCAGTGTTTGTACCCCCCCAGCTGTTGGCTTTGGACTGCGTGGTGGAGCGTGCTGGCTGCCCACCACACACCCCCAGCCCATGAACACAGCTGGGATGGGCTAAACCCAGGCTGTTTGCTGATTTAAAGGCAAGAAGTGACAGTACCAGTGGGCCCTTCTGTCTTTCACACCAGGGAGGGGTGGAAGGGTTCCAGCAAGCACCTGCGGCTGGTTGGCAGATAACTGGGGGTACAGAGGCTGGAAACGCCCCGTTCCCGCTCCCCAGCACCCCATCCTGGCCAAGGTGGGGGTCGAGGGAGGCGAGGGGCTGGCAGCCATGGTGGTCTCACCCGGAAATCTATGCCCACGGTGGCTATGAACGTCCCGGAGAGAAAGGCCCCGTCTTTGAACTGGAGCAGGAAGCAGGTTTTCCCCACGCCCGAGTCTCCAAGTAACATCACCTGCAAGATGGGCGCAGGGAGAGGTGTCAGCAGGACGGGGAGGGAGCAGCACCCCTGACTGGTGCTGAGCCCTCCCTAGTTCCTTCTCTCCCTTCCTTTCTTTCCCCAGGGCTGGTCCTGATGGGTCTGGGAAGCCCCATGGGAGCTGGGTGTGGGATGGGACCCCCGAGGGTGCAGCCAAGTGGTGCCCCAGAACAGCAGAGCAGGCCCCAGCCACGAAAGAGAAGGAGAGCTGGTGTGAAAGCAGGTACTGCAGCAAGAAGAGATATCTCCTGGCCAGCCCCTGGCCATCTCCCAGCCCAGGAGGCTCCTGGAGAACCAACCACAGCTCCCAAATACGTGGAGCCACCTCCACCCAAGCTTTGCCTCTGACCCGGGTGTGCCCAGCCCGAGGACTGATGCATGGCTTGGGCAAACCCTGCGTGTCCGGGACTCTCTCCCTGTCGGTGCCTGCTGCAGACACCAAAGCAAACACGGTGCCTTTCCCCTCCTGCTAAGCAAACAGGATCAGCCCAGGCTCTCCGGCCGCTCTGGCACTGCCAGACCCAGGCAGGGAGCAGCCAGGACCAATGCTGGGCTCCAGAAGCACAGCCTTTCCTGATGCTGTGCTCTTCCTGCCTACCTGCAGCAACCTGTTCCTGCCCAGCAATCATTAACCTGACTGCGTCTGGCTCCTGATGAAAAGCAGCAGTGAGCAGGACTTCAGCAGGAAGCTCCATGCCTGCATGCCCACCTTGCCAGGATGCTGGAGTTTGCAAAGCAAATCCCCGCAGGCAAATCCCCGCAAAGCAAATCCTCTGGGGCAGGCAAACACAGCGGGCCATGGCCACGTTCCACAGGGATGGCACAGCAAATGCCAGAGCTGGTGGCTGGAAATGCTCTGCCACCACTTGGCTGATCAAATCCTTCCCCAGGACTTGTGGAGAGCTGGGAACACTGGGAACACTGGGAGCACTCAGTTCTGCCTCCACCTCAATCTAGACCAAGCTAAAACCTGGTTTTCTCCCTCAAACTCAGAAACTGCTCTCCACTGAGAGGAGTCAGAGGGGGGAACGATAAAGGCAAAGGAATAAAAGCAGTTTAGGGATGGTGGAAGCATGCAGGACCACTTTGGAACTGGCTCAGCGAGGCAGCAGGAGGTGTCGGGGCTGACACCCATCAGTGCTGGGCTCAGCCTGGGGCTGCATATTAAGTATTGGGGGTAAAGGTTTCATCAGTCCTGTGCCTCCTCTGAGCTGCTGAGGAAGGTCCTTCCTGGGGCAACCCTTGCCTGGGCTGGGATGGCGAAGAGGGGGTCGCTCAGCAAGGAGGGCTCCCCCCTGCCCCGAGGCCTGGCAGGGATGCAGAGACATTCACAAGCAGCGTGCTGCAGTGGGGGTGAAGGGGGGCCCCGGGCTGGATCCGGGGCTCAGATGCTGCTCCCTCCTCGGAGCCCTTGTGGTGCTGTGATGGGCTGGATGGGGTCCTGCTCCCCCTGCCCTGTGTCATGGGGGGCACTGCTGCAGGGCTGGCAGGAGCCCCTTGCCCTGGCAAAGGTCTGGTGGGCTTTCCCTTCCCCCGGGAGCCCCCCAAAGCCCTGTTCCTGCAGCTGGTCCCTCCCATCGCCACTGCCGGCAGGGACACCCCCGGGGCAAAGACTTTCCCCCCCCTTCCCGGGGAGGGAAGACCCCAATCCCCGCACCTGCTGCACCGGGGAACTCCCGGGGCAGAGAAGGGCTGGGGGGAGCAGCTGGGGCTGCCGCCTCCTTCCCCTTCTCCTTCCCGGTCTCGCGGCCGCTTCCTGGGCGCGATCGCAGCAGCGGAGGAAGCGGGCGGCCCCCGGGACCCTTCCTAAACCTTGTCTCCCCCGAGCCGGGGGCCGAACGCAAACCTTCCCCTCTGGTAGAGTTTGGAGGGTCCATCCCTGCTCACCCCGCGCCGCCTCCCACCTTGCCGGACAGTTCGTAGTCCCGGGGCAGCGCCGGGGGGTCCCTGCCGCCCTTCGGGGGTTCCCCGCTCCCCGCCGGGGGGGTCTCGCTCCCCGCCGCCCCATCGGGGCCGCCCATGGTGCGTCCGAGCGGAGCCGCCGAGCCCCGGCGCCGCGGGGCCAGCGGGAGACGCGGCCCCACCCGCCTTCCTCCTCCTCTTCCTCCTCCTCCCCCCCCGGCCGATGCCACCCCCGAGGCCGTGCGCCGGCCGCCTCCCTGCCCAGCCCGGGCACGGGATGAGGAAGAAGAGGCTGAAGAGTGGAAACCTGCCCCACTGCACCCCCACACCGGGGACCCTGGGTTTGCCAGGGGCACGGCGCGCAGAGCCCCCGCACATCCCTCCGGACTCATGGGTGGGGAGAGGAGGAACTGCTCGCCCCACAGATGAACAGCCACCCCGTCCCTCACGGAGTGTGGGGATGGAGACCCCGGTGCTGCCAAATCCCACCCTGCCACGCCGGGACAGTGGGGACGGCAGCTCCCACTGCCACCCCACCAGCCCGGCCCAGGGTGGGGGGTTTGCCCCATCAGCTGCAGCTGCGCCCCGGGTGAGCCCCGCGGCGCAGGGAAGGCGGGAGGGAAGCGGAGCAGGAGCCGCTAGCCGGAAGCCACGAGTGTGTCGAGGCGGTTCCGCGGCGCCTCCGTCTCATCCGGGATGGCTGCCCGGCCTCCCGCTCCCCCGGCTGCTCGTAGCCCCCTGCATCCTGTACCAGCCATTGGAGCGCAGCTCATACTGCACTTCATTTGGGAAAAGCCCGAGCATGGGGATGCGGGAGAAATCCCTGGAGAGGGATGTTGTGTTACCCAAAACCCCACCCTGTAAAACCCCATCCACGTCCATGCACTACAGCTGCTCAAGGTCTTCAGCCTTACGGGCATCACCTCATGTACAGGAGCCTCGAGCCTTCCCTGATCTATTTTCCCTGGAATATCCCATCTCTCCCACATCAAGGTTAATCTCAGGGCGACCCCCATCCCTGCTCACACCACTGGGACCCAGGGGTGCAGGGCTCCAGTGCAGAGCTGTGCCCCTTGCTGCCCTCCAGGTGAAGGCCATGCATGGCTGCAGGAGGTCCGGTGGCAGAGATGCCCTCCGGAATGGCATCCATCATCCACCATCCACCTCTGCGCCTCCTGGGGCTGCCAGCTCCTGCACCAGCCAAGCCTTCCTCTGCCCCCCGGGAAATAGAACCTGTATTTCCAGTCCTGTAACTGCGCTCAGACCCACACGGGGGATTTATAGTTTATATATGCTCTTTGGCCAGGAAAGTGCCCAGAGCTGGAGGCTGGAGGCACTCGGAGCTCCTGGAAGTGGCTGAGCTTCCCGGCAGCAAGATGGGGAGGGGGTTGGAAGGATATGGCAAACTGTGCTGGAGCTCATGGAGTTGCCTGGGCAGGAAAAACGCCTGGCTGAGCATCACTCCCACAAGCTGGCTTTTGCTGTGGGAAAAACGAGGCAGCCGGGAGCTGGCAGAGAGCAGTGGTGTGGCTGAGCCTCCTCTGGCTGCCCAGGGCTCAGCAGGGGCACCCTTGGCTGCTGGTCCCTGGGCTGCTTGGCCCTAGACAGCCCCCACTGGTGCCACATTTCCCTGCTTCCTTGGCGTGGACTAAAAAGAAAATTCCTGTGGGTAATCACATCCCCATGGGTACCAGCTCTTGCTGAGTTCCAGCCTTGTCACGATGCTGAAGGGATGACAGGCTCTCTGGAGTAAGGTCCCGAGCTCCCCCAGGAGAGGGGACACACATCAGAACCTCTTCAGACCCCACGGCATCTCTGCAAATAGCTCTGGATGGCAGCCGAGTGCTTTTCCCAGGCACCATCACCATCTGCCTGACTTTTCGCCAGGGCCCCGGGCTGGACACAGGCAGGACACAGGCTGGCATCTCCCTGGCAGAGCAGGGCTGCTCCAAAGGCTGCACTCAGACACAGCCCCACCAAGGGTTTCGGAATATGGAGCTTTACCCATCCTCCATCCCTCCCAGCAGCCCAAAGGATGCCAAGCAGAACACAGCCAAACCAGACCCCTCATCCAGCAGCACCAAAGCAAAGCATCCAATTCTTTGTGCTTACCACGGATTCATAGATTCTGATTTCCCAAATAAAGCTGCTCCCTAAGCGTGAGTGCACAGCCCAGGGACAAGGGACTGGGCTCTTACCGTAAACCCAATGCCCACGGTGGCAGAGAAGGAGCCAGGAATGAACTTGCCCTGGTCAAACTGGACCAGCAGAGACGTCTTCCCCACGCCGCTGTCTCCAACCAGGATTGTCTGCAAGGACCAGATAAAGAGGCATCAGTGCAGGTGATGAAGAAGCTGCAGGCACAGAGTGCAGCTGGGGGCAGACATTTGGGTAGGGGTGCTGGAGGGATGCAGCAGAAAATGCAGCAGGATCAAGAAGGACCCACCCAGCCCCTGGATCTGTCACTCTTGGTTCTGCTATTTGCCCAGAGAGGAATTTCCAACCCTTTGTCCATCTCTGTAATTAATGAAATGTGGTCTGGGATGAGCTTTCAGGCCTGAGCCCCACTGTGCCCTGTCCAAGAGAGGAGAGATGGAAGGGAAAGCAAAGCACAGCCTGTCATGGAGAGTGAGCAGGACAGACGCTCCTACCCCAGCTCGGGAAGCTACTGGGAAGAAACAGCCTTGGCTCACACAGCCCTGTTGGAAAACCTCTTTGGGAGGACTTTGGAGCCACTGGATTAAGTCCAAAACTGTTTAGTAAAGAGAGCATCTCCTGCAGCTGCTGCACACAGCTGCTGCCACAGCCACGCAGCCTCACCAGGTCACTGAGCTGTCTTTGTGCTGCCCTAATGCTGTGGACCCACAGCACTCCTCCTGCAAAGTGATGGGTTTGAAGTCCCAGAGTCCCTCTGCCTCTCCAGCCTCCATGGGGAGCCCCAGATCCCTGAGCAGAAGGGACAAGGGAGCAGTGCAGGTGTCAGAGCTGTCACCTCTTGGGCAGGTCCCACCCTGCCAGCCCACGGCCCTAGTACCCACACTGCATCCCTGGGGAGCTCATCTTCCCTTCTGCTCCTGCCCACATCCCTCAAAATCCCTGACCTAAGAGAGACCTGCAGTGCAAACAGGACCCCTCCCTTCCCTCTGCTGCTATCTGGGTTTTGTTTGCAGAGCCACCGGTGCAAACATTCCCATCCTTTCAGGAAACCCAGGCACTTTCAACCCTTTCGCAGGACACGAGGTAAAATAAACACTCTGCTACCAGGCTTCTTGCTTAGAAGTAGTTTTGGCTTTGTCTTTCGGGACATGGGCGTTTCTGAAGCTGCAGTTCCAGCAAACACTGAGTGTCCCCTCTGTCCCTGGTCCCCTGTCCCCCCTGAGGCTGCAGGGACGAGCCAGCGAGGTGCTGGGGCTAAACCTCCCCACTCTGCATCCACCTCTGCTGCATCTGTTTGCCCCCTGCTTGCTTTGTGTTTGTGCAGCTCCGGCAGCCTTGCTCCATCCTGTGACACTTCAGTCCTTTGTCTCCACCCTGAAGGTGCATCAGTACCTCCCCGATACCCAGGGGGGCCTCTGTGCACATCCGGTCCCATCCCTCTCCTGTCCCAAAGTGCCCTGGGGTGTGACCAACCCTGGCACCACTTCAGGCACTGCACTTGCCCTTGTGAAACAGCAGGATGAGTGTGAAGGAATGTGTTTAATCAAATGCCTGAACAGCCCCAGCAGATCAAGGCCTGATTCCACAACCTGGGAGGCTCTGTGGGATCCACAGCACCTGGCACCGTGGTTCCTGCATCCCACAGATCCCACAGAAGTGGGCTGAAACCAAAAGCCGAGGAGCTTGAGGACCACAAACAATGCAGAGATGTGGAGTGGCAGGAAATCAGCATCCTGCCCTGCAAAAAGCACCACCCCACAACCTGCCTGGAGCCTGCTCACGCCAATATACTTCAGTGAATGCTTGCCTCAGTGAATCAGCACTTTTCCTCGGAAAAAAACATCCCAAACACCGAACCTCTCCTGGGAAAAGCCTGACCTGCTGAGCAGAGCTCTTGGCAGGAGGGAGCCCTGCACCTCTGCCAGATGCAGGCTGCAGCACAGACCTGTGTGCTGAGAGGCAGCAACCTGTGCCCAGATCCACAGCCAGAGATTTCTCCTTCCTCCCTGACTGGGCTCTTTGTAGGTCACTTGTACATTCAGAGCAGCATCATGAGCTGGGAGCCTGCACGGGATCTGGACGGATGTTGGGAGGCAGAAATCCCTGGGCCAGAGGATCTGGGTCACCCCTTTCCTGGGGGAAATTTCCCTGCCCAAACCCCTCTTGGCTTTTCCCTAGGGCCCAGAACCCTTCCCTGTGCAGAGAGAAGGATAGGCCCAGGAGCAGCTGGATAGGAAAACAATCCAAGAATTCATTACCATGGGGCTCCTGCACCTCAGTGCTGTATATTTTGGTGTTACACACTATTTCCAGGCAAAATCCTGGTTCTGGGATGTTCAACGAGACAGGGTGCACCCTGCAGTGCTGTCTTTGGGAGCAGTTAATGCAGAGAATATCATTAATTATGGAGGGAGAAGAGCTGGTTGGAATGAGCACCAGAAAGCCTCCAGAGCCCAGGGTTTACAGAGAACATGTATAAAAGGCAGATTCCTCTATTAATAATTTAAATGGGATTCATAATAGAGACAACTCATGAATCGCTTCATGACTTAGTAGTAAAAGTTGGCCTGGATCAGCCAAGAGGTATTCCTAGTGACTTTAGGAAAAGCTCATGGGCTCTGTGGAGGGACAGCAGAGTGGAAATCACTGTGGCCTTCCTGGTTATCAAATAAACATAAAACAAGAACAAAAAACCCACTGTGGGGAAGATGTGGCTAGTTGACCCTTAAAATCTCAGGCTGGACACGACTGAGTCATGATAGCAAAAAGCCTCCCAGTGACAAAGTTCTGTAGCTGTCCTGACTCTTCCCCCATCCTCAGCCACAGACTGACCTCCCCCGCACCTTCTCATCCCCCCAGGTTTTCCCTGGTTTTTTTTTTTTTTTTTTTTGCATGGGAAACTTTGGTAAAATGTTGCAAGATTCCTTTTGGTGTTGTCGTTCTTCTCTGCCTGGTGGTGTGCAGATGGAGCAGTGCTTTGCCAGGGCTGGGCAAGGCACAGAGGGAAACCTTCCTGAGACCTGGAGACTCACTTGGTGACAGTCCCACGTCACCACTGCTGAGCCCCAGCACAGCCAAAGCAATCCTTGTTTCCAGCTAAAGGAAATTATTTCCACTAGGTGGGCAGAGGTAATCTGACTACTCCACCACCCCACAGCCCCACAGAAAAGTGGGTACAGCTTGTTACACCCTCCTGAAAAAGGCTTTTCTGCCTGTTCTGCCTTAGGGGAAGAGCAAATATCCCTCCCGACACCTTGAGTAAGTTTTGGGGCTAATTCAGACATACATGGATCACTTTCAGTCAAAATCATCGCTGGCTTGGCATGGGCTGCAGGGACAAGGCAAAACAATTCAAACTTCCCGTACTCAGGCTGGCAGCCAGCGACCAAAAGAGATATTTTGGTCTAACCTGCTGAGGGAAAAGAGGTTTTGCACGGCTGTCAAGGCAGTGCAGGGAGGCGATGGCTGCAATTCCGGCGCCAGCCAAGCGGGAGGAGATCTGGGACAGCGCGTGTGGGTTGAGGTTGTCTTCCCAGTTCATTTCCGAGATTTAACATGCAGAACCCGGACCTGAGCTAAACATAGCTAGTGAAAGCCTGACAGGGTAAAACCCCAGTCAGAGGGATGCAGGGAAGGGAGAAGTGCCCTCCACGGGCTCTGGTGTTGCTCTCAGGGAGCTGCTGGAGCCCCAAACCCACAGGTTTGTGCCCAGGTGAGCAGGATTTATCACAACAAATTGTGGCAAACGTGTATGTGCCCCCCAGCACAGCTGCCTGCAGAGCTCAGCTGGGACATGGCACTGGGAGAGGTCTGAGGGTGAAGACATGGCTGCTTTCAGCCTCTCACCACCCTACTCTCGTGGCCTCTCAGGCCAAGTCTCAGTCCCTGAGACTTATTTTTAACCTGTTCTTTATACAAAATTGTGCTGCCTCCCCCCTGCTCCAAGAAGTGCTCCAGGGATGGAGTTGGATGCTGCTAGAAGCTGTTATGTGCCACAGGGACAGTTCAGAGCTGTCCCCACCTGCCCAGGCACTATTTCACCACGGCCAAGACCCTTACACTGGCTTGAGAGAGAGCCTGGAGCCCTCTGCCAGCCTGGCTGGGCCCTTGTCCTTGCAGAGGCTGTATCTCAGCCCTGCAGACATGAGCTCTAAGGCTGTGCATCAAACAAAACCTGGCTCAGATCATGCAGGAGATAGACCCCTGTTTGCAACCCGCTGCTAACACCTTGGATCAACCACAGCCAAGGAACACATCCCTCTGCCTTTGGGTCTTGTTCCAGCTAAATGGATCCAGGAATCACACGGGAGGAAGAATGATCTGGCAGTGGGTCAAACCACCTGAAAGCAGAATTCATCATTTTGTATCAAGCAAAACTTTTCTGGAATAGCCCAGAACAAACCTCTACTGTTCGTGCTTTGGTTTGCTCCTGGCCAGTTTCCTCCCCAGGCCTGGGTTTAGCCACCAACCAGAAATCATTTAATCCTTGTCTCCAGACTGCAGAGCTCTCTTGGGGTTTTTCAGCACATCTGAAATGTGATTGCTTGCTCAGACACAAGATCTAGTGAGGTATTTGCTGCCTCACTTCCCTGGAGTGAGAGCAGCCTTGTTTCTGCAAGACAAGCAGCCCAGCCAGGAGATGCAGAAAAATACCAAGAGGAACAGCAGGGAGCATGAGACTGGGATGGTTATTTGCCTGGGCAGGTCTTCTGCCCAGAGCCTCATTTCCACCAATGTCATTCCTTAACTGCAGCAGCTCATTCCTGGAGGAGAGAGAGTTAAGGCTTTGCAAAGAATCAGAGTTTCTCAAGTCGTCCCTGGTGGCATGTCCTACGTATTGCGTGTACAACAGAAATGAGAGCTGCTAGTACTTGATATTTTTCTGCTAATCAAGGGCTGGGCACCTTACCCTGAGTACAGCAGGATACAGAACAGACTGGGATTTGTGAAGAGGGATCCACAGAACCCCAGCCCTTCCCCCGTCCCGTCGCTGCTTTTCCCGAGGGTGCCAGTTCCTGCACAGTCACTGGGGACTGCAGGAAAGCAGTGTGAGGACAGCAGGAAGGCGTGATGGGTGGATCTGTCATAAATCAGCATCTCCTCCGTGACTCCAGGAGTTGCAGGGCAGCGCCTGACTGCAGAGAGCAAAAAGCTCTGCTGCTGCTGTCCCCGCAGGAAAGCTTGAGCGCCCCACGTCCTACAGGGACACCACCAGCCCTAACCACCCTCCGTGCAACTGGAGTTACAAAACACAGTCCCAGGAGTTAAAAAACCACAGCCCCAGGAGCACCGCAAAAGAGAATTTCAAAGCAAGAAGGTCAGGAATGGACGTCTCTGGGACGCAGCTATTTCATGGCAGGGAAGTCCCGGCTCATTAACCTGCTTCTGGCAAACAGAGCCCCGGGGTCCAGCTGCCCCCGACCCGCCCTGAGCCTGCACAGGGCAGCGGGAGCGGCTGAAGGGCGGCTGCGGGCTGTGCCGCGGGGCTGGCCCCGTTCCAGCAGTCCTGGCTTCCCAAACACGCCGAATCCTGCCACCCCCTGCCCACCGTTAGCCGGGATGGGGCTGGGACCGGGGCCAACCCCTGCGGGCTGTCCATCCCCACGAGGGGGAGAGAGCTGCCGCCGCACCGGGATGGGGGTGACAGACGGACCCCACCGGGAGACGAGGAAGGCAGAGGGACGGAATTTGTCGGGAAGTTCAAGCAGAAGCCCTATCCCGTATCCCCCCTCTGCAGCCCCCTCCCCGGTGCCCCATCCCCATCCCCAGCCGTACCTTGTGCAGCAGCGCCTCGTTGTAGCCGTCCCCCCCCGGGCCGGCGGCGCGGGCCCCCATGGCCGGGGGGGTTTGGGGTGCCCGGGCTGGGCCGCCCCTGCAGCACCGCGGACAGCGCCCGCCCCGCTCAGCACAGCGGGCAGCGCCCGCCCGGCCCGGCCCGGCCCCGCCCGGCCCGGCACAGCCCGGCCCGCTCGCTCAGCGCAGGACAGCGGTGCCCGGTGCTCGTCGCCGCCGCTCGCAGGGTTCCCCCGCCCGGAGGAGGCGGTGGGGGGGGAGCGGGGAGAGGCCGGTCCCGCCCGGGGGCGGGGAGGCGGTGGGAGCGTCCCCCGCGCCGCCGGACTCTCCACACAACCGCTGGTCCCTCCTCACCTCCCCATCTCTGTCCACCGTGATAGAGCCCCCGGCTTCGCAGGGCCCGGGGGTTTCTCCGGTTTCTCGCTTCGTTTCTCCCCTCCGCCCACGGGGCACGGCCAGCTCGGGCAGAGAGGTTTTCGGTACCAGCTGCGATCAGTGCCGAGCTGAGAGCACCGAGCCAGGTCCGCTGCGCTGCTCCAGCCCGGATTCACAGCAGACTCGTTGGCACTTAAGGAGCCTCATGCCCGCACCCAGGCTGCTCCGGCTGAGACCCCTCCAGACACCAGCCCACAGAGCTGCGTGGTCACCGGCGTGTCACCCCAGGGAGGGGCAGCAGCTCGTGCTAGCCAGGCCATTTCAGCTTCTTTACCAAACTGGTGCTGAGCCTGGTTTACCCCAACAGGTCCCCTTTGGGATCCCACTGCATTTACAGAGCCCAGTTAGGACCCTGCTTGGAGTAGAAAAAAAAATTTTAGAAACAGGAGGAAGTTGTGCCTAAACCTAAAGGTGACAGTCAATATTTATTGAGATCCTTTTCTTTATGACTCCCTTTAGAGCAATCTAGATATTTTCGATTGCACTGGAAATAAATTAATCTTTACTCAGAAGTTTATTTAAGAGAGACTCAATTCAGTCTCCAGTTCCCTCAGTCTCCAGTTCCCTCGTTCCAGATCAGCAGATGGCCCCAAGCCAGAGGAACAGACCCTGCTTCCAAGAGCCATCTGCACCCGTCCGATTGCTGTTTGACTGCCTGGGCCTGACATTACTAATTATATCTGCCCATTATTTCCTCTGACTGCAGAGATGGTTCTGCTGGGTCAGACAATTGGACTAAGAAACAACAGCCAGAAAAAATTTAAAAAACCAGTAGGGATGGTGGGGTTCATGCTTGCCTGAGGCCAAAAAGCCCAACCCAGCCCAGACCATCCTGCAGCCAGACCATGGCCTCATGCACTGGAAGACAATCAACAGCACCAAAAGAAACGATATCACGAGCCCTGGTGTCTGGATCAGAAAATTAACAACTGGTTCAACATAGTGCACACATCCCACAGCAGGCAGGCCCAAGAAGAAGAGAGCAGCAAACCTCAGGGGGTTTGCCAGGGCAACTCCTAAACACACCAATAACTTGTCAAAGTCCCCAAACTCCCATGGATGTCAGCACAATCCTTTCCGTGGATACCCCAGTGCTGTCAAGGCCCCTTGAGGATGGAGACTTCATGGCACCATCCTGAGTACATGCTCAGCCTTCTCCTTCCCCAGAGTTGGGGCACTGCCTGACCTGAGCTGCCTGCTGGGCCACGGAGACCCAGATCTGCTGCAGGGACTGCACGGCTCTGCCCTGGGCACCCAAACTGGCCAGGTACGCAGACAAACCTCTCTTGGAAGGTGGGAATGAAGAGGAGAGTAAGCCCCCCACAGCCCACTGAGTCTGAGGCTCCAGGTGTGCTTATCCCTGGATGGCAACTTCTGGCAGGTCCCTGCTGCAGGTGAAGCTCTGGGGCTTGGAGAGCATTCTCTGACTTTTTAGCTCCAGCAACACTTGCTAACTATCCTGAATCATAAAGGAGAGCAAGGAGGGGCTGCTGCTGACTGGGAAGAGCCTCACAGAGCCAAGTGGTCTATTCCCTGTGCAGACACTAGTGTTGCACCAGAGACACACTTGGCCCTGCAGGTTTAACCACATTCAGGAGGAAGACAATTTTCCTGTCTATCAGTATATCTCCAAATGTAATGCAGTCTAATGAGACAACACAGATTGCTGGTAAAACATGGCACCAGCACACCCTGGCCCTGCTCCAAGGGCTTTATCCCACTTTATGATGCTGGAGGACGTAACCCATCGCAGATAAGTGATATCAGCAGCTTTATCAGAGCCCAGTACCTGCATCCCCTCACACACCAAAGAATGCATTTCCCCACCATCCAGAGCAAACCACTTGGTCTGCCAGCCTCCTCCAGACCCAGCAGTGGTTTCTGGCAGCCAGTGAGCAGTTTATAGCCCCAAGCAAGTGCTGACCAGCTGAAATCAATGCAGAGCAATGAAATCAGAGGAAATGACCTGTAAACAGCAGGAGTGATTCCAAATGAACCTGCAATTTAGATCCATTGTTTGGTCTGTTTGCTGGTAGACTGTATATGTGGTAGCTTAATTACTTGTGTATTTGCCTTGAGAAGGACAGCTCTAACAGTGGAAGATTTAAATCCAGCTCAGGAGTTTCTGCTTCACTGTCCTCCTGCTTGTTCTCTGCTGCCCAACCCCATTAACTGCTGTAGTATCTCCCTGGATTGACTGTACAACACATTTGGGGGAAACTGGAGCCTTGCTGGAGTCATTCCTTCCCCGTGAGCTAGGAAGGAATCAGAATTTCATCCTCTGAATCCACTGAGTACAGATTCTTAATTTCTTTGCATTGAATAACCCCTGCCTTAGGCCCTTCTGGCTAAGTCCAGCCTCAGGCAGAGCCCAGAGTAAATCCTCCACCACCACAAAGTCGGCAAGTATTTTTTACCACTTTTACTGCCTTTGCTAAATTGGGAGATCTGGGAATGATCAGGACTTATCTTGGTTATCTGAGATGGCAGCGGAAAGGAGAGATCAGACAGTGCCTGCTCAATCAGCCAGCACTAAAGGAGCTACGTTATTTACTCAGCCTTATCTCCTAAGGACAATTTCACCAAACTTGCTAAATCTGCCCAGGAAGAACAGACTGAAAGGGCTCGATTGTTTTTCAAAGGCCCTAGATTAAATAACAGAATTGGGGATTGGAAATATCATTGAAGTCCAGAGCAGACAGGACTCTGGAAAGGCTCAGCTGTGGTGGTGGGTAATACAGTGAGATGAGAACTGGGGAAGATCTGTTCTTTATGGGCCTTGAACCAAGGAAATGCATGCACCGATTGACTCAATTACTGCCTGTCTCAGGAAGGCTTTCAGGCTGTTTCTTAGGATCAACACCAGAGAGTAAACCCAGATTCATAATCTTGCAGAACCAGAGCAAAAGCAGTGTCTGATGGTGTCGTGCAGTGTCCTGTCGCTGCTGGGCAGGGACTGGGAGCGCTGCCCAGGGGCAGGCAGGGGGCAGGGGCTGCAGGGGCACAGGTGTCAGCTCGTCTCAGCTCATTCCCTGTGCCGTGCCCACATCACATCACGATGGCGCTGCCGGGGCTCTGACACACTTTGCTCGCTGATGTGGCCACCGAGCCACGCGCGGGTCCTCGCTCCAGCCCCGCGTGTGGCGCAGATGAAAAGGCGAATTGATGTGCTCCTGCCAGGGTGCATCCGCGGCATTCCTGAGAACCGTTCCAGCAACGCTTCTTCTCTCACAGAGCAGCTTTGCCTTGCACTTCCCGGGCCTCTTTCTGCCAAAAGAGAGAGGTCTTGGCTTGCAGGACCCTGCCACAGCCCCTCAGAGATGCTGGTGCAGAGCAGAGCACCTTCCCCTGCCCTGTGCAGGGGGCTGTGTTTATCCATCCCCCCCGGGCTTCTGGAGCACCCCAGCACCCGTGCCCTGGCTGGAGGGTGTCGGGAGGCTCTCAGCAGGGCTCTCTCCACTTTAGACAGAGTGATTCCTCATCACACTCTCTTGCACTGGTTTGTGCCTGAATTGCTCTACTCCCTTTCTGGTTTGCCTTTCCAACTGACGCTCACTTTAATTGGGATAAACATCGCAACTCCTCCCACAACAGGCTTCTGTGTCAGCACTCTGGGGTTCCTCTTTCCTGCCTGCTCTCATCTTGACCTTCCCCTCCAGGAGGATGTTCACACGCTGCTGTTGTTTTGGGGCTCAGGCGCTGAGCTGGAGCCATCCCCTTTGCAAACCCCTCATTGACAGCCCCTGGTCAGTGTCCCACTCAGCCAGGGCCCCTTCACACAGCAGGTGGGAGGAGAAATATCAGAGTAAAACCCCACGTGGGAGTCACAGTGCTGATGTTGGGTGACTGCAAATCACTGCTGTATCCTCAGGGGCTGCAAGGAGATGTACCTTCGGTCACACAGAGTCAGGAGCTCTCTGGGGTGTAACATGGTTCTGGGGACTGCCATGATGGGGAGGAAGTGGCCTCAGTCTGTGCTGGGAGTCCCAGCCCCTGCACTGGACTGGGCAGCTGCTCATCCTGCCCGGGAACCAAACCTGGGAAATAGGCAAATGACACCCCACATCTGATGGTTATGTGATGGTGATGTGATAGTAATGACACAGCATGGATTTGGCCTGAAAAATTCCCCAGCAACTCGACCAAAGTGGCTCTTTGAAGATGTCCTTCTGTCTGCTTTCGGGTAGCTGAGCTGCCCTCGAAATCCTCATGCAGCAAATACCTTTGTAGGCACCTTCCCTGTGCACGTTCCATCCAGAGCCTCTACCTCCAAGCCACTTCTCCTAATCGTCCCCTCACTCCAAGGGAAGGGTGGGAAGGATGCACTGTGATTTTCCAGCCAGTGGCAGGGATGCATCCCCGAGGAAGATGAGGTGACTGGAGTGGGAAGCTTCTCAGCACAAAGCAGATTTGCCATCTCCAGCCACTTTTTGAATTTAGATCTTGCTGTTACTTGCAGCATTTTGGCTCACAGCGGTCAGCTGGGAAGGAAGGGGTTACTTGGTGACCCTAAGGAAAACCCAGAGCTTCCTCTTGCCATGGCAAGGCACTGAGAGGGAAGGAGATTCTGGAGGTTTGTGCTTTCTGCTCTTTCCAAGGGGCATATTGGAAGAAAGCCATTGACAAGGCAGCTGCCAGGGAAGCGGCTTTGCTTTGTGTGTTTGTGTTTCTGAAACTTTTAGTGGAAGCATTTAATTCTGGGGAAAACCAGCATTGTCACTCAAAACCCCACAGCTGTGCCAGAAAAGGTGGTTTGGGGAGGAAATAAGACACTTCTTGAGAAAACAGACAAAAGCAGCCCAGCTGAAGCTGGCAGCCCACTCGGGAGCCAGGGAGCAGCAGTGCAGGGGAGTGGGATGGCTGTCCATCTTCCCAGTCCATCAGAACTGGGAGAGCATCCTGGCATCCCAACCAGTCCATCCCCAGGGGCTGACCTGCACTCACTCCACCCCAGTCCCTGCATCCCTGCTCTGGCCTGGTCCCTCTCAAAACTTCCCAAAATCCTGTGGCCTCTGTCTTTGCTCCCTGCTGGGATGGGGATCACAGTGGAGGAACCTGCTGTGTTTTGGTGTTTTCCTGGGAACGCAGTGACTATTTTGGAGAAAAAACAGAGTCTCTGTCATGGAACACCCCAGGGTGAGTCACGATCCCTGGGTGAAGGGAAGGAAGTGACTGTCTTAAAAAGAGGATATCTAGGGTCTCTGAGTAAGCACTGCCCAAAGTGACAGGAGAAAGCAGCTTGGAAAACTCTTTGGACGCCCATGCGCGTGTGGGCCTGGCTTCATCCTGAAGGATTCTTTGTGAAAAACCACGGGGAAAATTCCAGCTTGGGAGCAAGAAGCTGGAAAATGAGGATTTTCTTGGTTTGGACCCTTTTCCTCGTGAGAGCCACAAGCACAGGTCAGGCAAATCCATCTCAGGGGTTCTGGCAGAGCTGTGGAGAGGCTGGGGCTGAGGCAGACCAGGAAGCTCACTGTGGTCACGGCAAAAGCCCAAACTTTTCCTCTGGCAGTTTCAGGGCGGGATCTCTGAGATCTGCTTGTTCCCTGCCGTGTGAATGCTGGGAATAAGGCTTTTCGCTCTCTTAATAACATACACTCGTGATGGGGGGTCTTCTATAATGACTGGGGACATCTCACCTCACCACTGCTCACCAGCATAGTGGGTGCACAGGCAGAGCCTCCCTCGGGCTGTACCCCCAAGAAACCTTGTGGGGTACACAAGGGGGATTCTTCATGGTTCTCTGAGGCAATGCCAGGATGGGTTTACAGCACCTCTCTCTGTCCCCTGCAGGTGGCCAGGCAGTGACAGGCCCCAAGCAGGTGACAGTTGAGCAGGGCAGCTCACTGGCAGTGTCCTGCAGCTACAAGCCGCGCTACAAGCTCAACTCCAAGTACTGGTGCCGCAAAAACTTCCTCCGGTTCTGTTTGACTTATATCCAAACCGATGGCTCAGAGGTGACAGTGACGGGGGACAGGGTGTCCATCAGGGACAATCACACAGCACACGCATTCACGGTGACACTGAGCAGTGTCACACTGGAGGATGCAGGCCGGTACTCCTGCGGGGTGAAGAGGAAACTGGGGATCAACCGGTGGCACAGCACCAAGGTGATGGTCTCTGCAGGTAACACAGGGCTGGGAGCAAAGCTGGCTGTAAACTTCCCCCTTTTTCCTCTTCCTCCTCCCCAGTGCTCAGGGTGTTGCCTGGATAGCTCCATCTCCACCCCCTGCACCTTCATGGTTGAAGTCTCAGGGCAGAGACCCCTGGGCAGGGTGCACAATAGGGGGTGTGGGGGTCCCCAAATTGCTCTGATTCTGTTTCCTTTACAGCTGTTTCAAACACAACTGAGGACAGCAATGTGAGCCCAGTGACAACCAACCCTCTGTGCCCCAGGAACTGTGGGGAGCTTCCAGTGCTGTGAGTCAGGGCTTGGGATCTGGGCAAGCCCCCAACAGCATCCCCTGGCCAAAACATTCTTTTCCCATGCATGTATATCCCAGTGTGGAGCCCCCAAAGAGCATTCGGGGGTCAAGGCAGGCAGCTGGCAGACATACAACTGCCCCCATCCTCATTCCCCAGACCTTACTAAAGCTCTAGCATAACCACCTTTCTCCTACACAGGTCCCAGCTCAGTGTCATCCACTTGCTGCTGCTGCTCCTCAGCATCAAGGTGCCCACGGCACTGGCCGTAGCTTGTGGGGCAGCCTGGATGAGGAGCCGGTGTGGGAGCCGTGGCCAGGAAAACCCGCAGCTCTTGGAGGTGTGTGGCAGCACCAGGGCTCGGGGCTGCCCACCCGTCGCAACCACCTCGGAGCCCCAGGGATGCCCTTCTGCCCCCCCGGGCCCCGCCCTGCTGGGGCCGTGCCACCCGTCACAGCCGGCCCGTGCCGGGAGGTGCTCGGCTCCGGGTGCTCCTGCCCTTGGAAAGCCTCGGCCCCTCCTGGCAGCCCCTGCGCTGGAGAGGGAAGGGTTTGGGGTGCAGAGAGCCTGTGTCTGTTGAGCTGCGGCTGCCAGCTGAAGACAATTTTGCAATGAAGGCTGGGTATCCTGCAGGACCTTGTCTGCTTGTCTGTCCATCTGCTCCTTCTTTCAGCTGCAGCAGTGCCCGGGATGCCCGTGGCAGCCGATGCTGATGCCCACACCTGTGCGGGGACATGCTGCATTGTGGCTGGGGGGGGCATGGGGTCACAGGGGCCGAGCAGGCACCTGCTCCACCATGGCCCAGCTGAGCTTCGTCACGGGGAGAGGAGCCCTCAGCCCCAGGAGCCTCAGCCCTGCCACCTCTGCCTGATCCACCAAATGCCCATCTCCAGCTGAGCAAGAGCCAGGGAAGAGTGTCCTTCCACAACTGTGCCCCCCCCCCGCAGCAGCTGCAGGCATTGCAGACACAGGGAGAGGCCTGGAGGGACCTGATCAGAGCATGGGGCTCCTGAGCCACAGAGGGGCTGTGCTGGGAACAGCCTGGGGGCATGTGCTGGCAAGAGAAGTGGCTGCTCACGTCCAGCTGCAGCGGGATAAGAGGCTGGGGTTCCCCATTGCATTCCCATGGGAAGGACAGGGTGGCCATGCAGGCGCACTGCCCAGCCTCGGGGATTGTCTGGGGTTCAGGTGCTCCCTGTGCCATACTGAGCTACCTCCCCCACGGAGTGCCCTGCCTGTCCAGAGGGGCTGGGCAGTGTGGCAGTGAGAGGCAGGCTGTGTTCTGGCATGGGGGCCATGCTGGAGGAAGAAAGGGGAGCCCCTGAGGGAGGGCACAGGGGACAGTGCACAGCAAGTGCTCTCAGTGAGCAGGAGAAGCTGCAACTGTAGGAATCAGGAAGTGCCACGATCTTGCTGAATCTCCAGCGGTAACGGAGGTCATAGCAGGGGCAAAAGAGGAAGCAAAGCCCCAGAGACACCAAATGAAGAGGAGCAGCAGGGCTGTCCCGATGCACGGCCCAGGCTGCCCTGTCCATGTGGCTCCTGCTGCTGTTTGCCTGGGCACTGCTGCCAGGGAGGGCTGAGTGGGCTGCCGGGGCTGGAGCGCCACACTGGATCCAGCAGAAGGAGCAGGACGTGTCAGTTCTGAAGCGCTCCTGTGAGTCCGTGTGTCTCCCCAGGCTGCAGGGCAGTGACAGGGCCTGGCATGGTGCTGGGATTCCTGGGGGAAACCCTGTCGGTCACCTGCACGTACCAGACCTGCCGGGAGACATTGTCAAAATTCTGTTGCAAACCTGCTACAAGTATTCCTCCTACCTGTGCTGAGGACTTTGTCATCAGCTCGGAGTCGAAGCCTGAGGTGCAGCAGGGCCGGTTCTCCATTCGGAACAACCACACGCACTGGGCATTCAGGGTGACTGCGGAGGGTCTGGCCAAGAGGGACACAGGCACCGTCCACTGTGGGGTGGGAACGGGATTATTGCAGTTTGATGAGATTGCTGATGTGGAGGTGATTTTATCCCCAGGTCAGTTCTTGCACATTCCCTGCACAGCACCAATGACCACAGGGTGGGGGGGGCTGGGGCCCAACTAAGGTAGGAGGTGTCACCCTGAGTGTGGGGGATGGAGGGGGACAAGGTGTCCATGTGGCACCCGCTGCATTTGTCCCTCCTCATCATCTCCAACCCAGACAAGCACACACACACCTGTTGTTCATAGTGGCTGTGGATGTGGGCACCTTGTGGTGAGGCGTGTGAATGGGAATGTACCCGCTGGATAAGAATATTTCTTTGGAGGTGATCGTGTTCTTATGTCAGACTCTGCACGTCTCCCTCTCAGCAACGGTGACCCCCAGGCTGGGGAGCCGGGGCCCTACTGTGGGAGGAGGTGTCACCCTGAGCGTGACAGGGACACGGTGCCCGTCTGGCACCCGCTGCATCCATCCTTCCTCCGCATCTGCAACCCCGACGCTCTCGCCGGACGCTCCGCAGGGGACCCGCGGCACTTTCCGCTACTTCCCAGTGCTGGCCGGGCTGCAGCTGCTGGCGCTGCTGGCCATGAGCGCGGCCGTGCTCTGGGTCAGCCTGCGGGACCGCTGAGCTTCCGCCGGGACCCCACGGCCGCGGCCGGTGCCGCTCAGCCCGGGATTGCCCCGGTCCCGACGGCGCGGGCGGGAGCGGCAGCAGCGGGGCCCCTCCGGGCCCTTCCTGCCTCTCGCCCCCCCCGGCTCCAACAAACGCTCCCCGACACCGCCCTTTATCCCCGCCTCCTCTCTCCGGCGGCCCCCACTGTCCGGCAGCCCCGGGGGTCCCCGCGCTCCACCCCAACGGGGCGGGCGTTGCCGCGGGGGCGGCCGCGGGAGGGGCCCGGGCTCCGCCGAGAGGAAGCGGGAGCGGCAGCAGCCCGCTGAGCCCCGGCTGAGTCCCGGAGCGGCCATGCAGCTCCTGCCTCTGCTCGCCTGGGCGCTGCTGCCAGGTAAGGCTGCGCCGGAGCTCCCGACTGCCGCAGCGGCCCCGAGAGGGCGGCCCCGACGGGGGCAGGTGTCGGAGCGGCGGCAGCACTCCCGCGGCTCCGCGTGTGTCCACAGGCTGCGGGGCAGTGACGGGGCCCGGCACCGTGCAGGGATTCGAGGGCGGTTCCCTCTCGGTCACCTGCACGTACCCGCCGGGCCAGGAGAAGAAGCCGAAGTTCTGGTGCACTCCAGCAACACTTTATACCTGTGATAAGGACATCGTCATCACCTCGGAGTCGAAGCCCGTGGTGCAGCGGGGCCGGTTCTCCATCCGGGACAACCGCACACGCCGGGCATTCACGGTGACCGTGCATGGTCTGTCCAAGAGGGACGAGGGCACTTTCCGCTGTGGGGTGCGAACGGGATCATTTCGGTTGGATGACAGTGCTGTTGTGGATGTGATCGTGGTCTCAGGTCAGTCCTTGGGGGTTGCGGGTCCCCCTGGTCCAGCATGGATGTGTCCCCCTCCAGGTGCTTGCAGCAGGGGCTGCATTGGGGGCAACCTGGAGCTAGTGGGTGCCCATGCAGGTGGGACAGCCCCGGGATTTGTCACCAGAGTGCAGTAGGTGCCACCATCACTCATTCCCTATTCCCAGTTCTCTCCAGAGCCCCTTCTTGGCACCCCAGGATCAGTCACCTCCATTTTTGAGGTGCACTGTGCCCTCTGTATCGCATCTTCTTCCTCATTAGCTCTTGCTGGCCTTGTCTGTGCCCTCCTTGCCTTACTGTATAACACTGGGGAGTTCCTCACCCCACTGTGCTGCCCCATTTCCCTCTTGGGACAGGCAGTGCCTGTGGCACCAGGCCCTGGGCCTAGGGAACATCCCTCTCCATTGCCTTGCCAGGGATCAGCCAGCATGGCAGCACAATATATACGTGGGGTTGTTGTGTTAGTACTAAACTGGGCATGGGGTGCCCAGACCCCCTTTCTGCAGCGTGAATCTGTTTTGTGCATGTTTTGGGGGGGACTGAGACTGAAAAGCCTTGTGGGCAAGGGAAAGGTCTCACACCCCTCCGACCTCAAGGTGTGTCCTCTGGATGTGGCAGAGGGGACCCAGCTTCTCCTGCTGTGACAGTATATGGGTCACTTCTGACTCACTGCAAGACCCACAGCATTTTCCCCCACAGAGATCAACCAAGCCTCTCCTCTTTTTGTTACAGCTTCTTCCACACTCCCGTCATCAACCTCCACCACCACCACCACATCCCCTGATCTCTCTCCCTCTGTAACAGGCTGCACACGGGAAGTTTCCCAGAAGGAAAGTGTGCCATCGACATCAAATCCCTCCACCCCTCAACAGTGAGTAGCAGCTCCTGCCTACAACAGCCACTTTCCTCCATCAGCTCTTTGGTGCAGCTGGAGCCCTGCAACCATCAGGCTCTTCACACTTCCCTTAAGGATCCAGACCTCCTGTTTTTGCCTTTAGAGACCACTCCACATGGAAAAATTCTTCCCTGTGAGAGTGGTGAGGTCCTGGCACAGGTTGCCCAGAGAAGTTGTGGATGCCCCATCCCTGGAAATGTTCAAGGCCAGGCTGGATGGGGCTCAGAGCAATGTAGTGGAAGGTGTCCCTTCCCATGGCAGAGGGTTAGAGCTGGATGATCTTTAAGGTCCTTTCTGATCCAAACCATTCTTTAATTCTGTGACAGTAATTCCAGTGCCTCTAGTCACATGACTCTGGCAAAGCCCTGTTTGTCCCCTGTCCATCTTGCAGCTTAAGCAAGACATGAGTTATTGCCGTGGGAGAGGTGGTTTCTGCCTGCAGCACTGACCCCATTTCCTTCCCCAAAACTCAGTGAGACTTTTTGTGGGAAGCCAAGTGCTGCCAGTGCCCTGTTCTTCTTTGTAGTTACACACAGCCCCACAGAGATAGTTAACAAAGTGTGAAACCCGAGTGTTAGATGTTCTCCCCTTCTCTCCTGCCTGTGGGAGGTGATGCCAGCAGCAGATGAAGCTGAGACTCCCCATCAGCACACTCAAGGGCATGCTGGCTCACTGGCCTTTCCTGCTTACCCATTACCAACAAGGCTAACAAAGAGTGGAGTTAAAACAGAGCAAACGCAGGAACCCATCCTTAAATCACTGAAGACGCAGCAGCTCTCAGACCTGAGCGTTGTTTTGCTTCTGCAGTTTTTGGTTTGCTCTGCTCCATGCCCAGCTGGCAGCCTGACCAGCCCATGCCTGCTGTTCTCCCTCCCAGGGCAAGCCCTGCCATGCACAGCTACTCCCTGTGTCACCCACAGCCACTTCCTGCAACCCTGCTCCGGGCTGGTTCCTCCTGAGAAGCGTGACAACATAAACACTTTCTTTTCTTGCAGCTTGAACGTGGTCGAGCACATCCTCACTCCAGCCATCGGCGTGGTTCTTTTTTTGCTTGCAGTGGCTGCTGGTGTTCTGGTAATACTCTCCAGGAAGAAGAAGAAGGGTGAGTGAAGTTGTCATGGCCACAAACATCCTGTTTCTGTACCAGAGCCTGTTCTGCTTCACTTATTTTTCCCTCTGTATTTCGTTTTTTCCCCTCATTCCCTTCCTGATCCATCCAGTTCCTCAGTCCATCATTGCGACCTCCACCAAGGAGGTCTCCTTCCTTTGAGGGAACAGTGTGACCACCCCATGGGTGTTGTTCCCTGGGAGCAGGGAATGACAGCCTTTGGTGTGGCTGCTGCCCAGCACAGAATCTTCTTGAATTTGTCTGGGCACCATCAGCTTCTCCAGATGGGCTCACTTGCATGGGCCAGGCTTACACTAGGCTTGGTGCGAAGTTTAAGGCCAGTGTGAAGGATGGGGAAGGACGGGAGGGGACACTGCCAGCTGGCGGGTGGAGCTGGCTTTATTTGAAGAAGTGGTCCAGTTTAGACGGCTCATGGAGTGTCAGGTTCTTGTCCTGCTTTATGGCAAGATTTGCAGTGGCAGTGCAGTTTCTCAATACGTTTCTTTTCCTCTGTTTTCACTCATGTCCAACCACATCCCTGCTTCATCCAGCCCTTTCCGGAGCAGCCATAGAGATGGACAGGACTCACAGTCTGTCGCTTACAGTAAGGAAAACCTCATAAGTTCTTGGGATTCTGTGCCCCAAGTTCACATGGAGAGGGGAAACATTGCACCCCGAGCTGCCAGAGCTGCTGCTTTCAGCCAGGTTCATGTCGCTTTAGGCTGGGAGGGATCCTGACTATTGCTGAGTATTCCCTGGAAAGGAATTTAGGATTGAACTGAGAGGTTTCTCTCCAAGCCTCTCCAAGGGTGGGAGCTGCTTCTCTGGGTGAAACCTGCAGCAAAGCACACCTGAAGTGGCTGCAGGGTAGCTGCTCCTTGCTTACTGCTCGGAATATATTTTCTGGTATTTTCTGCCGGCTTTTGAGGAGGGGCTGGTGTCGCTAAAATTTCCCTGGGAAATGCTGAGCCAGCCCTTGCTTCAGTTTTTATTTCCACCCAGTGCTCCTGCAGCCGTCTCAGCACCCATCAGGACAGGCAGCAGGGTGGGAGATACTCCCACCCCTGTGGATGCAGGCAGGGAGTGGCAGCAGGGTAAGAGCTCATCCTTCTCCATCAGAAAGCAGATACCTTGAACTATGCGGACATCAACCACGACACGGGCACAGCTGAGAGCCAATACAGCAATGCTGAGGCTTTCCGCCGCCTGGAAACCCCCCCAACAGAGTACATGGAGGTCAGGCAGAGTGCTCAGGTAGGAGAATGCCAAGCACTGCCAAGCTGGAGGCGGTGGGAGGAAGGCTGGGCTGGGTGGGTGACAGAACAGTCAGCAGGATGGGCTGGGTGGGGAAGAAGAGGGCTGCAAAGGGAAGTGCCAAACTGGGGTGCAAGTGACCCTGGCTAATGTGGGTTCCCTCTTCAGTCCCTGTGGCTGCTCCTGGGTGCTTAAGCATCCCAGAGAGGTTCCAGCAGACAGTGTTTATCTGGATGTGTTTGCCTCACAAAGGATGTTTTTTATGTCCCTCATTTCCCAGCCTTTGGAAGAGGACAGAGAGGCGTTATATGCCAGGGTGCAGAAGCCCATGCTGCGGCAGGAGCAGATCTACACCAATGTGCCATCAGCTCCACGGGCCAGTGAAGAGCTCTACAGCACTGTGTGCAGCAGATGAGCAAGCACCCGGCCCCACGGGCTGTTCCTGCTGCCAGCAGCACCAGGGGGACTTACCCAGAGGACATGGGGTTGGTGTTCTGCTCAGGCAGGAGCCGGCTCGACCGCAGAGCTGCTGCTCTCCGAGACTTGGGTGTTTCTTTGAAGCAACGTCAGAGAGGATGAGGTTGTGTGGAGGCACAGAGAGAATTGAAGATAAAGTCATCCCTTTGCACTTGGAGTCCTCATCCATACAGCAGTGGTGCTGGGAATAAAACTCCCCCTTGAAGTGGGGTAGTCCAGACCAGAGACCCACCAGGCAGGGTGTGGGAGAGGTGGGCAGGGAAGGTGAGGCTGGGCTGGGGGTTGTGGGTGGGCTGGCTCCCTGTGCTGACCACTCATCCCACTCACTCCTTTGGCTGCATTGCTCCTGTGGGCTCATGCTCCCAAACCCACTGGTCGCCTCAGACTGACATTTTTTCATGCTGATGCCAGCTGGCAGCTCCTGGGAACCAGGACTGTGGGAAATGTTATATCCAAGTGCATTTGCTCGTGTGGAGTGTGAGGTGTATCAGGATTTGGTGCAGAAATGGCATCTCCCCCAACCCCTGGTCCCACAGGCACCCAAGGGGTTTGCTCCTGCTCTTTCTCTCCCTGCACCCCCAAGGACCCCCAGCCTGGAGCACACAGGTGGATCACCTTGCTCTTTTCTGCTTTGCTGGTAACTATTTTTCTGGCACCCACTAAATACCTTCTGTGTGCAGTGTCGCTGCTTTATCAGTGACACCGAGAATCTGATAGCATTGCCCGCGGTGTGTGGCTGTGTTTGTACAGCAGGTTCCCACCTGCTAAGGGGTATATTGTAGAGTGTCACCCTGAAAGCAGGTCCTGCCCCTTGCTGGTGCCCAGCTGGGCTCTGGCAGTGTAAGAACTCAGATCTTTAAAGACAAGGAGTCTTGGGGCTCCAGCACAAACCCACAGCTCCGCCACCAGCTGCTGCTGCAGCATCACTCCACACTGGAATACTCCATGGAGTCTTGCCCCTGGCATGCTGGTGCTCCTGCTATGAATGTTCACTCTTGTGCCCAGTGTCAGGCAACTCATCCATCCACTCCTATGAAATCCATAGGGATGGATGTCCATTTGTGATGGGCTGGGAGCAGAAAACCTGAGCTCTTAAACATACATGGCTGTTTGCAAGTGGTTTTGCACAGAGGTGAATTTTCCTTTGCCGGTGGGAATTTGGGCACTGTCGCTCTCTGCAGCCAAGCTGGTTTCAGGGCAGGCATGCTGATTTAAACCACAACCAGGAGGAAGTTGAGGTGGGAACTTCTCACTCTCTACAAATACCTGACAGCAGGTTGTAGTCAGGTGCAGGCCGGTCTCTTTACCCACATAACAAGCAACAGGACAAGGGGAAATGGGGCCACAAGGGGAAACAACTCCACGGGTTGTGCCAGTGGAGGTTTAGATTGGATATTAGTGAAAATTTCTTCACCAAAAGGGCTATCAAGCCCTGGAACGGGCTGCTGAGGGAAGTGGTAGAGTCACAATCCCTGGAGGGGTCTATAAGATATGTAGATGTGACATTTGGGGACATGGTTTAGTTGTGGCCTTGGCAGTGCTGGGTTAATGGATGGTCTTGATGTTCTTAGAGGTCTTTTGCAACCTAAAGGATTCTAGGTAGGGAGCCTTTTCTTGCTGGTGTGGAGATGCTGAGGCAATCTTGCAGCCTTTAGCCCTTGAGGCATGGACCAGATTGCTCCTGTCAAAGGGGAAGCCCTCCCAGAGCTCAGCAGGCTGCTCAGAGCCCTTCTGCAGCCTGGGAAAACCCCTCACCAACACCTCTTCCTCTTAAAACCCTCAGGGGCATGGAGACTGCAGTGTTCCCTTGGCTTTATCAGCAGAATCTGCCCACAAAGTTCACAGGGGATCATGGAACTCCCAGGAACTGCTATCACCACCCAGCCACTGCTTCCTATTTCCTCTGCTGAAGTACTTCCCCCCCCAGTAGCCTTTACAGGGGAAAGGCTGAGAGAGCTGGGTATGTTCAGCCTGGAGAAGAGAAGGCTCTGTGGAGACCTCAGAGCCCCTTCCAGTGCCTAAAGGGTATCCAAGAGAGCTAGAGAGGGACTTAGGACAAGGGCCCGGAGTGCCTGGACAAGGGGAATGGCTTCACAGTGCCAGAGAACAGGGTTAGATGGGATATTGGGAAGGAATTGTTCCCTGTGAGGGTGGTGAGGTCCTGGCACAGGGTGCCCAGAGAAGCTGTGGCTGCCCCTGGATCCCTGGCAGTGTCCAAGGCCAGGCTGGACGAGGCTGGGAGGAACCTGGGACAGTGGAAGTTGTCCCTGTCTGTGGCAGAGGGGTTGACACCACTGGCACAGGCACAAACTGCAGTGCATGAGTGGCCACACCCCAGTGCACACACACACACACACAGAGCCCAGGGCACACTCACATCACTCACAGTCCTCCACACATTCATTCACAGTCACTCTCACATTGCAAGGTGCGCACACACACACATTCACATATTCACTCACGCTCACTCACATTCTCACACACTCATTCACACTCACATTAATTAATTCATGTGCACACTCACATGCTCACACTCACATTCATGCACACACACCCACTCACACACTCTCACATCCATTCACTCTCACATTAACTGACATGCTCACACTCATCCATTCTCACTCATTCACTCACATTCATTCACTCTCACTCACATCCATCCATTCACACATTTACACGCTCACACTCATCCGTTCTCACTCATTCACTCACG
>NW_024581115.1:2960777-2994784 GCF_017639235.1 Corvus kubaryi | reverse complement strand
TCACTCATTCACTCACACCCATTCACACATTTACATGCTCACACTCATCCGTTCTCACTCATTCACTCCCGTTCATTCACTCACACCCATTCACACATTTACACGCTCACACTCATCCGTTCTCACTCATTCACTCACACCCATTCACACATTTACACGCTCACACTCATCCGTTCTCACTCATTCACTCACACCCGTCCACTCCTTCGCGGTCTCTGGCCCCGCCCCCTCTGGCCCCGCCCCCGCCCCTCGCAGCCCCGCCCCCTGGGTGCCCGCGCATGCGCGGCGGCGGCGCGGCGGGCCATGGTGGCCAGCGGGGCCATGGTGGCCGGCGGGCGGGCGCGGAAGCTGGTGCGGCGCTACCGGCTGGCGGCCGCCACGGCCCTCGCCATCCTCCTGCTCCAGGGGCTCGTCCTTTGGAGCTCCGCCGGCCTCGACGAGGAGGGCCCGGCCGAGGTGCGCCGCGGGAGGGAGGGGGGCGGCCCGGGGCCTGCCGGGGGGACGGGAAGGGGAGGGGGCGCGGGGCGTTCCTGAAGGACGGCGATAAAGGGGCTGGGGGCGCCGTGAGGGGGCTGAGGACGACGCGGGAGACAGGGGAGGTCTGAGGGGCTCGAGGTGGACTGAGGGCCTGGGGGGTCATGGGAGGGCGGTGGGTGCTGGGAGGGGCTTTTGAGGGGGAGCCCTTGAGAGGAGCCGTGCCCTGGGGGACGGGAGTGTCCTCTTGCTCAGGAGCTGGGGAGGGGACAAAGGGGGCGGGCTCTGGGGGGTTGGCAAGGCCCAGACCCAGGATGGGGTTCCTGGGGTGGGGGGTCCTGCAGCCTCAGGCTGCTGGAGATGTTGACAGTGGGATGGGCGGTGGGATGTCGCCTGGGGGGCCTCTGGCTGCAGCAGTGCAGGGTCACAGCACCTGAGAAGGGGAGCTCGTGGCCCTGGGGGGTCTGTTTGGGGTCTGGCATGGAGTGGGGAGTACGGGGGGTTTGATGGGGGTCTTGCACTTCTCTGTGGTTTGGGAGATGTTATGGGAAACTGGGGTCAGGGACACTCAAAGCAGAAAACTTGGAATTCAGAGAGCTGGGAGGTTTGTGTCAGCTCCTGTGTAGCTGTTCTGGTGAGGGGTATCCCTGTGAAGTGGAAGAGTACAAGGACCTTTTGGAGTCGCTGATGCCTTTGTAGCAGAGCACCCTGCTAAGGCCAAATGCATCACTTCTTTCTTGTGAGCGTGGGGAAACTGAGGCACGGTCTGGTGAAGGAGTTTGCCCAAGGTCAGACACAGAGCTGGTATCAAAGAGGACCCAGGCTGCTGAAGCATGTTGCTGCCACCTTCAAACAAAGCTCACACTGGGTTGTTAATTTGGATTTGTTTGTTTGTTGGGAACTGCCCCGACTGTGTCCAGGTTGGCTGTGTCTGGGTGGACCAGTGGCTGAAGCCTCCTGGTACCTCCCTGGTGTGGAGGGTGATCCCGTGGTTAGCAGGTCTAGAAAGCTTTCCTTGAGAGCAAAGAGGTGAGAAGGGGAACAGGGCAGTGTCTTGCAGTGGGGAGGGTCTCTAAAGTGACACCACTCACTCAGCAGGTGAATTCCCAGCCTCAGGCCTCCTGGGCCACAGGGAATGGCCATGAGCACCCTCATGTACTGCCATTCACCCATCACCAACACAGAACCAGGGAATGAATGTGGCAAGGAGAGGATCTGGATGCACTGGAAGCGTGAGAGCAGACTGATCTGGTGCCAAGGAGTGCCCAACTGCTCCTTCCCCTGTTCTATGACCTTGATCAAATTACTTCACCTGTCCCAGCTTCTCCTTCCCTCTGCACCATCCTGCACTGCTTGTCTGCTGTTTTCTGCTCCTGCCCTTCATGGTCTCCTGGGTTGGCTCATTCTGCCGCAGTCCTTGCCTGGTTTCCCCATGTCTCATCCCAAAAATGAGCTGGGCAGCTGAACAGGTTTGGCCGTGGCTCCCCTTTCCTGGAGAGGGGTTGGTTCACCACCAGCAGTCCTGGGAATTGACAAGCCTCATTGGAGAAGACAAGAACCATTCTTAACTTCACAGACAGCCTAAACCCATTAGCAAGCTGGGAAAAGTCCAATTAACCTTTATTTCCTATAAATTGTGAAGCTCTTGGTTTCTGTGCCCTCCTACAGCTTCTGATTTTGGCCAGACCTAGAGGAGACACCATTCCCCTAAGGGCATTTCTGGTAAAGCCAGAGGAACAGTCCCGGGAGAGTCTGACCTTGCAGGCTTGGAAGTTTGGGATTCCTTAATTGCCAAAGTAAATGGCTCCTTCCCATTAATGCACACAGCTCGTCCCCACCATGAATGGGATGTGACTGGCTGTGGAGAAAGAAAGAGACACTCCAGTCCTGGAAGTGCTGTGGAGCTGGCTGTGCCTCTTGGATCCATCAGTTCTCTTCCCAAGCTTTATTTTGGGGTCCTGCAGGCTCCCTGTATTCACCAAGCAGATGCTTTATGGGGTGTGGACCAGGAGTATCTGGATCTGTCTCCATCCACCCGAGTCAACACTGAGTCTCCTACCTCCTGGAAACCAAATTAATCTTGTTCCACCGGGATCAAACAACACAATCCCTGTCCAGACTGATGGATGAGAGAGGAAATTCCCGTTCCTGCTGCAGACTGCAAGAGTGTCTCCCCATACAAGCAGAGCCCGAGGGACCAGAGTGATCCTGCCTCTGTCACTTGTGACACCGACAGCTCCTGAGTGAGCACATGAGCTTCCTGAAGCTCTTAGTCCATGGTGGAGCTGGCACCAGGAAAACCCAAACCACAAAGTTTCCTTGTGGGTGGAGAAGAGGATCTGTCACTGCAGTGTTTTAGCCACTTGGTCTCCTGTCTTTGTCTTTCCAGGCAGGAGGTGGCACCTCTCTGGGGCCTATGTGTTGGTGTCCTCTGTGTGCTGTGGCCACCAGAGAAGCTTCCTGTGAAGTTTCTTTTCTTCCAGAGAAGAGATTCCTTGATAGTTACTTTTCCTGCCAAAGAGCTTGTTTTTAGGGGACTTACTCCAGCTATTTTTACTCGGGATTCCTCTGATGACTTTGGACCATTTTGGTGCTGGCTTTGCCTGATGAGTGCTGGGATGTGGCAGACACCAGAGTGAGACAGCCAGAGAGGGAATCCTGCAGAACATCAGGTGCTGTTAGCTCTGCTCCTCCCAGTGGCACAGTGGGACCTGTGCTGGGGATGGGGTGCAGGGGGATACCTGAGCCACGGCTCTGTGTCACTCTGGGGTGGCAGTGTCGCTTTGGGGGAGGCAGAACAGGACAAGTCTCTGAAGTAACAAGCACCAGGACAAGAGGAAATGGCCTCAAGTTGTACCAGGGGAGGTTTAGGTTGGATATTAGCAACAATTTCTTCACCAAAAGGGCTGTCAAGCCTTTGAACAGGCTGGGTGAGGAAGTGGTGGAGTCACAGTCTCTGGAGGTATCTAAACAATGTACAGATGTGGCACCTGGGGACATGGTTTAGGGGTGGCCTTGACAGGGGTTTAACAGTTGGGTGATCTTAGCGAGTCTTTCTAACCTAAATGATTCTGTGACTCTAAGCAAGCTCTGGCTGGTGCCTGGAGTCATCTGTGTGTGTCAGAAGAAGGGGATGGGGAGCCTCACTGACTGTCCCGCACAGGTCTTAAATACAGCAGAACCATGTGGCCGGAGCCGTTCCCTGCCAGGCCGGGGTGGAGGGATCACTCTGCTGTGGTGCAGTAATTAGAAACCCTCGAGTTCCTTGGCTGGCAGCTCCGGAAGGGCTGGCGATGCTTCTAACAACTTCCCTGCTGGGAAAGGCAGCTAGGCATGCTCCTGAGCTGGGAACAGGGCTCCTTCCAGTGGGGTGAGCAGGACTGTAACCACGGGTGGGCATCGAATGGGGGGTGTCCCGAGAGTCAGGTGTGTTGGGGAATGCAGGATGTGAGTGTGGATCAGTGAGTCTCTGGAGTAGGAACAGGGCTGAGCCCATGGAAGAGACTCTCTCCTCACTTGTGGCCTCCCGGCTGCCCTCTCCTGTGGTGCTCTGTGGGGAAAACAGGTCTATAGCTCTGGAACAGATGGTCCTGCGTGGTGACTAATGAAGGGTTCACTGCCTGTCTCGGGCTGCCCGTGACGCCTGTCTGGGTGGAAGCAGACTTGGCTGATCCCTGCTGAACCAGCCCCTCGGGATTTAAGCAGTGGTTTGGCCATAGTTTGCAGGCTGTGCCAGCACAACATGGGTAGTTTGAGGACTCTGGAATGGACAGATCACCAAATGCTTTCCAGCCTTTTCATTGTGTGCTTTCTCCTGGCTGTGACCTTCCCAGCAGCTACACCCTCAGGGGAGTCTTGTGCCAGGGGCTAGTTCAGTCCTGCTGTCCTTGTGAGGCATCTGTCCATCCTTGTGAGATGCCGCTGCTCAGGAATACCCCTGGCTGTTCCTTACAGTTCCCCGTGGTGCCTGGCACAGCTGCTGGGCAGTCAGGGTTTGGGGGTGCTGTGAGAGAGCCCTGGGAGGCCAGGCTGGAGCAGGCAGCTGCCTGCTGTCATCCAGGAGTGCCTGCGGTGGGCTGGGGCACATGGCCCCGACATCACGGGTACCACTCACTGGGAAAGTTCTTTCCCACGAGTGTGGCATCCAAACTTCCCAGCTCCCTGCTCTCCCCAAGGCTTGACTGTCTCTGCCGGTCAGCCAGCCTGGCAGAAGTAACGAAGCGTAATTAATTGCTCCCTTTACACATCCGCTTGGGTTTGTGACTGGATTTCTAGGGAAGGTGGTGATGGCAATGCCTGCCCCAGCCCAGCACAGGGAGCCAGGGTCCAGGGAAGGGAGCATGGGCAGGGCCTTGGTCTATTCCTGTGCAGCCCAGAGAACACAGCTGTGGCTACCTGGGATTCTGGCTGTGCTGGGCTTGGGCTCACAGCATGGTCAGGGCAGGGAAGAGCTGGTCCAATTGCCTCCTGGTGAAAAAACCATCACCAGCCAGTACAGCCCAGTGCTCATCTCCAGTGTCAGGAGTGTCCCTGGGTGGGCAGGACCTCGGAGGGTGGTTGGTGCAGACACAACCCACTGTGTCCAATTAGTCTCCAGCAAGCCCAACCACAGAGAGTGAGACTGTCTGGGTGTCCCCATGATGGGGGCATAGGCAGGGGGCTGCTGTCGGGTCTTAGCCTGGGGTTTTAGGTGGTGAAAGGGCTGTGTAATGTCCTTTGCTGCACAGAGGTTGCTCCTGGAGCACCTGCCATGCTGCAGCACTGAGCTCTGTGGGGATGGGAACAGGGATGCTCTGAGGAGTGTGCTGACAGAGCTGGGGGAAGCAGGCCCGAGTTAACGCTGTCTGTCCTCTCTTCTGCATCCACATGGACATGCAACAGGAGCGGCAGAAAAAAGCGGGGTTTCCTGAGAGCAGCGACGGCTCCAAGGACTCGGACAGCTCTGCCGGGCGCCGGAGCAGCGCCAGCCGGAAGCACGGCCGATGGCGGGGCCGGCCGGACAGCCCTGGGGCCATGGTGTCCAAGGTGGTGAGAGCCGTCACGGCCAGGCACAAACCGGGATGGAGGCTGCCGGCCGCGCCGGACTCCTCCAGCCGCAGGAACCTGACGGAGCTGCGCAGGGAGGCCCAGCTGGCCATCTTCCAGCAGGGTGACACGGGCAGCGTGGAGGGGGCTCCCCAGCCCACCGAGAACAGCTTCACCCCCAAGTGTGAAATCACGGGCAAAGACGCCCTGTCGGCGCTGGCCCGGGCCAGCAGCAAACAGTGCCAACAGGAGATCGCCAACGTGGTGTGTCTGCACTGGGCTGGTAGCCTTATGCCCCAGTCCGTGCCTCGCCACTGCCAGCTCTCCGGTGAGTCCTGCTGGGGTGCTCCTGGTCACCCTGGGCATCGGGAATATCCCAGGCAGGCTCGTAGGCCACCTTCCTTATGTCACCAAACTGTCCCACCTGGCAAACAGCGGCCTCAATCTGTCACTGATTCCCAGATTACCACTGCCTCTGTAATCCAATCAAAGCTGTGCCAGCCTTCTTGAGCTGGGCTGTTCATCCCAGCCTGCAATTCTGCAGGGGTCAGAGCCAGGCCCAGCTGCATCTTCTGTTTTGAGGCACCAGAGGAGGACACCCCCTTTCCCAAAACCACCCATCAGTGTAACACAAGGGGCTGCATGTGCCATCATGCCCAGCACTGCAGCCAGTTTGGGGTTTGCCCGAGGCTGAGTGCTTCCCTGCTGTCCCCTGCCTTGCTCAGGAGCTTCAGGTAGTAGATACCAAGGCTGGGGGTGGCTGACACCCCTCTCCCTCCCCATGCAGGCAAGGTCAGCCCTGTGATCCAGTGGGACGAAAGCCGGCTGCAGCAGGGGCCCCCCAGCAAGCCTGTGCGCATTGCCTACATGCTGGTGGTGCATGGCAGGGCCATCCGCCAGCTGAAGCGGCTCATCAAGGCTGTGTACCATCAGCAGCACTTCTTCTACATCCATGTCGACAAGGTGTGTGGCAGGGGTGAGGGAGTGGGTGCTAACAGTGCTCCGTCGGTCCCTGGCCTGGGAGAGGGAGCAGAGCTGGGGCGCGGGTGGTGAGTGAGGAAAGTGGCCAGATAGGGTTAGTCCTCGCTGCTGTGGAGCTGTGACCCTCCCGCCGCTATTTCTGCAACCCCACGGAAGCAGGATCTATCCCCCGTGCCCTGTTTGCTGCTTCCCTCACTGTGGAGGCTGCTGCAAGGGCTGACTCCGGGCAAGGAAAGCAGGGCCCTGGGAGGAGGAGCTCCTTGCTGAGGGCGAGCCATGTTCCCTGGCAGCGCTCCAACTACCTCCATCGCGAGGCCGTGGAGCTGGCCCGGCACTACCCCAACATCCGTGTGACCCCCTGGCGCATGGTGACCATCTGGGGCGGTGCCAGCCTGCTGAAGATGTACCTGCGCAGCATGAAGGACCTGCTGGAACTGTCCGAGTGGCCCTGGGACTTCTTCATCAACCTGAGTGCCACTGACTACCCCACGAGGTGAGGGCCTTGCTGGGGCAGGGGAGGGTGCTGGAAGTGTTGAGGCTGTGTGATGCTGCAGCAGCCTTGGGAGGGGCAGGGAGGAGCGGGGAGCTGAGGGAGATGGTGTTAGAGATTGCACAAGTGTTGGTGATGATGTTCCAGGGCCAGGCTGGACCCATGTGTGCAGAGCAGCCCAGCCAGTACCTTGGAGGCTGTTTTTTCCTGTGGTCTGGGTGTTGCAGAAGATGCATGTGAGGTGCCAGACAGCAGAGGACACACAGTGTCTGTGTCTGCCCAGTGATGGGACAAGGGTTTGAGTCAGCAGCTTGGGGCTCCTTGTGTCTAATGGCTCTGGCAGAATGAATGTTTACCCGGCTGCTTCACCCCAGGGGCATTAATGATTCCTAATTTGCATCTCAGGACCAATGATGAACTGGTGATGTTCCTGTCCAAATACCGAGATAAGAACTTCTTGAAGTCACATGGCCGAGACAACGCCAGGTAATCTCAGCTAGAGGCAGAGCTGAACTGGAGGAACAGAAAACGAGGGATTTCAGAAAAGAACTGAAACAGCTGCGGCAGGGAGGGGAGGTTCTGCATCTGCACTTAGCAAAGTGGTTGACACTCCTAACTCCTCACATCCCCATGTCCAGGTTTATCAAGAAGCAGGGCCTGGACCGCTTGTTCCACGAGTGTGACTCCCACATGTGGCGGCTGGGCGAACGCCACATCCCCGAGGGCATCGTGGTGGATGGGGGCTCCGACTGGTTCTCGCTGACACGCAGCTTTGTGGAATATGTGGTCTATTCTGAGGACCAGCTGGTGTCCCAGCTGCGCCAGTTCTACACCTACACACTCCTGCCAGCCGAGGTGGGTGCTGGCTGTGGGCCACGGGACAGATTTTCTTCCCACTGTGCTTAACATCTCTGTCCCACTTCATCCCTGCTCTGGGTAGCTGCAAAGGGTGTTGCTGGTTCTGCTCAGGCAGTTTTGTGCCTCCCCTTTTCCAAACTCAGGTGTGAAAGAGGGAAGAGAGGAGCAGACAGGTCAGACAGCCCAGCTTTAGGTCCAGTCACCCTCTGGGCCAGATAAGGACTGGAGCAAGCCTGGTCCCTTAAGTGTTGCCCTGTGCTGGGAACGGAGTTAAGTTTTTGTTGTGGAGCAGTTGAGATCTGTCCTTCTGCTCTGTGTGTGGAGATCTCCATTAACCACCTGTCCTCCATCCCACTGGGTGTCCTGTCCCTTTTCTGCCTTGTGCAGTCCTTCTTCCACACGGTCCTGGAGAACAGCCACGCCTGCGAGACGCTGGTCGATAACAACCTCCGAGTGACCAACTGGAACCGGAAGCTGGGCTGTAAGTGCCAATATAAACACATAGTCGACTGGTGCGGGTGCTCCCCAAATGACTTCAAACCCCAGGACTTCCTTCGGCTACAGGTGAAAAAGATCCTCCTTTCTCTTCCTGCTCTCTTCCCTCCTCCTTGTCCTCTCCTCTTCGAGCTGCCCTGTGGGTACCCTGGGCAGCAGTGCCAGCTGCTGTATATGTCCCCACAAGAGACTGGAGCAGGGTCAGGTCTCCCAGTGGGGCTCAGTGTAGACGTGCCTGTAAACAGGCAGTGGGATTATCCGGACTATCCTGCCCTGCAGCCAGGCTTCTGCTTGCAGCATTGCTCCTATTCCCAGACGTTCTCTCCTGTTTTCCTGCTCTTTCCCTTCAAACCTATCACTTGGGGCAAATACCTTTTTAGTAAAACCCTTTCAGAGTGCTGTTTCTTTGGCAGGTCAAAATGCCTCGTGACAAAACGTCTCCCATGCTCTCAGTGCATGGAGGGGTGGACTGAACACAGGAGGTTTGGGGGAGATAGAGCCAGCCCTGAAAAGTGCAGTTGTGGCAGGATTTTCCAGCAGTCCCAGGATTGCAGAGCCCAAGGCCCTGTTCCTGCAGGCTGTACCACATGGCCAGGGCTAATGCAGGGCTCAGCAGTGGCTCTGGTGGGTGGGAGCCCATCAGAATAGAGATTGCAGCAAAGGAGCTGGATGACACATGGCTGCTTCTGGGCACAGAAAGGGGGAGGCGGTGGGAGAGATGGGGACCCATCTGCATTCCAGTAACTGTTGGTGTGCTCCCACTGATCCTGTCATAGAGGATCCCACATTCAGGCTGGCTGTGCTGTGCTGCTCCTTAGTCTGTGCCCTCAAAGTGGGCAGGAGTGGGAGGGCAGAGTGGGTGCAGCCAACATTGTTAGGAACGCCTGTGCTTTTCCAGCAACTCTCCAGACCCACCTTCTTCGCCCGCAAGTTTGAGTCGACGGTGAATCAGGAGGTGCTGGAGATCCTGGACACGCACCTCTACGGCAGCTACCCCGCAAACACCCCGGCCCTCAAGGCCTACTGGGAGAACGTCTACGACCGTGTCGATGGGCTCAGTGGTCTCAGCGATGTCACCCTCACCTTCTACACAGCCTTCTCCAGGCTGGGGCTCCACAAAGCCGCATCCATGCCAGCAGCCAAGGCTGACAAGCTGTGCAGGTAGGGTATTTGCCATGGTCTCAACCAAATGGTGGCCTTTATCTTGTGCTGGGAGGGTGCTGATGCTCAGATGTGCAACCTCTCTGTCTATCTCTCCAGATTTGAGCCTCGAGGCTTCCCCTCCAGTGTGCACTTATATTTCTATGACGACCGTTTCCAGGGTTACCTGGTGATGCAGGAAGTGCAGAATTTGGCAACTGGGCAGGCAGAATCCTTGGAGGTGTGGATGATGCCCCAGGGAGCTCTGAAGCTGTCAGGTCATGGAGGGCAGGCAAACCGCTTGCAAAACCTTGAGGTAAATGGGGCGCTTTCCTCCCTGGCTTTCCTGCACCGTGCTGCCATTCCTCCTCTCCCCCACCTGCATGCCATGAGGACAGAGGGACACAGTGCTGGACCCAGGACACCACAGTGCTGCTGTGTCTGAGAACAGACCTTTGTCTGGGAGTTTTGTTTATTTGTGAGGAGCTGATCATTGGAGAACAGGCCTTCAGGGGATCTTTCAGAGGCAGCTGAGGCTGTGGTGCCCAGCGCCTGCAGCTGCAGGAGGCCCTGCACAGCTGAATTAGTGCTGGCATGTGATCTATGGAGGGTGGAGTGTCCATTGCTTTGGACACCAAAGTTTATGTGTTCTCTTGGTCCGGGGAGGTGAAACACAAAACCTCAGTTGATATTGTCTCCTTCCCCAGTGTCCCACTGCTTGTGCCTTCTGTCCCATCAGGTGGGCACAGAGTGGGACCCCAAGGAAAGACTCTTCCGCAATTTTGGAGGCTTGATGGGGCCTTTTGATGAGCCAGTGGCCATGCAGAAGTGGTCACGGGGCCCCAACCTGACGGCCACAGTGGTGTGGATTGACCCCACCTACGTCATTGCCGCCTCCTACGACATCACGGTGGATGCTGAGGCAGAGTTCACCCAGTACAAGCCCCCTCTCAACCACCCCCTGCGCCCTGGCATCTGGACCATCCGCCTCCTCCAGTTCTGGGAGCCTCTGGGGGAGAACCAGTTCTTGGTGGTGCCCCAGACCTTCAACCGCAAGCAGCCTCTCAGGAAAGGTGAGGATGCTCTGGAGTTTGGGGCTGGATGGGAGGGTGTCCCTGTGGGCAGTCCGAAGTGCTTCCCCCTGTGCTGGCCCCTTGGGCTGCAGCTGATGACCAGACTGGAGCCATTTTTCCACTGATGTCCCCTTGCCCATGTGAATCCTTACACTGGGCTGTCCCCTGGGCAGCTGTGGAGAGCCCACTGGCAGGTCAGTCAGCTCCTTTCTGCAGCAGCGTCCTTTTCCTTGTGCTGGAGGGGAGCTGGGGTTGCAAAGGGATGAGATGCTGTTCCCCAGCTGGAGTTGGGGATAGGACCTGCAGGGTGCCAGAATGTTGCTGCGCTGCTCATCCCTGTCTCTCTTTTCTCTCCCTGTCCTGCCCAGATGACAGCAACTGGCTGCATGGTGGCCCCCCCCGCAACGAGTACATGGACCAGAACTTCCAGGGGCTGGGGGGGATCCTCAGCCTGCCACGCTCCGAGGCGGCAGAGGAGGATGCGGTGCGGAAGGCGTGGCTGACGGGCAAGGAGCTGGAGGACTGGGCGGACGCTGCCATTGGCACCTTCTGGTCCGCAGCGAATGTCTGTGTCAGCAGCCCCTCCGCCTGTGCTTCCCTGGAGACCTGCAGGAAAACCTCCTGGAGCTCCCTCTCCCCGGACCCCAAATCGGAACTGGGGCCCGTCAAACCCGATGGGCGGCTGAGGTAGCAGGAGCAGCCGGAGGGCGGCCTTGGGAGCAAGGAGCATCCTCCATTTCTGGTGTGGGGGGTGTCTCTGGACCACATCATCCTGTGCCATTTGCACCGTAGTCACTCGAAGAGAAAACGGGAACCTCCAGGCAGGGGAAAACCTTCTCCTGTGGAGTATTTTTGGCAGAGGGAGAGGCACGAGGTGGGTCTTGCCCATCTCTGCAGGAATGAGCCCTTGCTGGCCAGGGAGAGCGTGCTGGAGTGCCCATCCCTGTGAGGGCACGGCCGGCACCAGGCAAGAGCTGTGTGTTTGTTACTCCAGGCCTTGGAGGCTCAGGAAAGGGTGATGTGGGAGGGAGGGATGGCTGGTGGGTGGGCAGGCTCTGGACCAGCTCAGCATCCTGCCCAGCCCTGGGCTAGAACTTGGCAGGATGGGCCCTTGTTGCTGGCTGCTGCCCCGGTGGGCTGATGAGGGACTGGGGATAGGCAGAAGCAGAATGGGTCAAAACCTGCTGTGTGCACAGAGCTGCTGCTGGCCCAGGGCTTGCATCTCATCCCTTCACCCCAGCCCTTTAGTTTGTATTTTTATAAATATATATATAGAAATATATATGATGCAAAGTGCAATAGAGACGAGACCCCGCATTGGCCGGGAAGTCCTTGTGTCTCCATCTCCCCTCAGACTGTAACATACCTTGTTCTCTTGGGTGTCCTGATGCTACAGGACAGGGTGCTGGGTCGTTTACATGTTTTTTTTATTTTTATTATCATTATTAATTATTGTTTTGCCGTTTGCCCATTTCCTGTTGGGGGCTGCTGGGGACCTGTAGCCTGCTGGCCTTGGGGCAGCATTGCCCCCAGGTTGTGGGTGTAGCTGCCCGACTATGCCAAATGTCTGGAGCCCTGGTGTGTTGTGTGACAGCGAGCAGGGAGTGCTCAGTGTGTGGTTCAAGTCCAACAAGCTGCGCTGTAGACCCCGCCACTTCTGTCTCCAGTTAAGCAAAAGGACTCCCTGATCCCCTGCCAAAATATCATCCACGGGGCCGACTTCCTGCTGTGGATGAGCCGTGCGTGGAGGGCTGCCCTGTGCCACAGCTCCTTGGCCCGACCTTTTCTTTTCTCCCACGTCGGCAGAAGCTCTCGGGACCTGCTGCGCTTCCCTGGCCAAAAATCAAAGAGGGGAGAGAAGGTCTGGCCACCTCCATCCCGTCTCTGCTGTTTCTGCTTCCCACTGCTCCAGAGGGAAGAGGCGCCACCTCCTCTTGGGAAGGGTTGCAGTGGAGCATCCCCCTTCCCTGCAGTCCCCCCAGGATGTCCTTGGGGTCTGCCTCCAACATTCTCTCTAAAACTGATGCTGCCTGGAGAAGTCTGGGTTTGGTTTCACCCTAGGAAGACACTTCACAGCTGGGGACAATCTGGAGCCCATCTGACCCAACCCTCTGCTCAAGGCAGGGTCTCAGGAGCTGGTGGGGTTTTGCTGTCTCCATGGATCTGTGCCATCCTAACTCTTTTCCCATGTCCCAGCTCTCTCTGCCTGGCAGGTCTGACACTCCCAGTCTCCAAATTTAAGGATGCAGGTGTTGCAAGATGTGTACTGTAAAAGGGAGGGGGCTGAGACCTCTGTGTGCGAGGGCAGGTACCTGCTGGCCCTCAGCCCTGCCGTCCTGCACCCACTCCTGCCTGGGGTGCTCCGGGGCTGTGGAGGAATGTGGGGGGAGGGGGCCACACAGGGGAGGACGCCAAAACTCTGTGTCAGAAGCATTATGTAAAGTTGTCTTAAATATGCAACATCACAAATACATCTATATCTCTACAGTGTGGTGTGTCGATTTTTTGTGGTGTTCTGGAAGGGGTGAAGGGTGGGGGAAGCTTGGCTGTCCCCGGCTAGGGTGTAAATCCCTCCTGGGCACCGGGGCAGGGCCTGTGAGGGTGTTGGGGCAGGGTCACCTTCCTCAGATGGGTGATGTGTGACCCAAAATCAAGCTCGGGGTTTTCAAAGCCTGGGGCTGGAGAGTGAGAGCTCGGGAACGACCCGGAGCCGCGGGCTGAGTCCGGTTACACCGTAGCAGCGGGTGTCCTGAAGGTACCCGGGTACCGAGCGTTGACATGGCCCCTAATTAAGGTGTTAATCAGCTAATGAGCGGGCACCTCCCGCTGCCTGCGGGGCCAGGAGCCTCCCGCGGCACAGCCCAGCTTTCCCTCCGCAGGAGCGGGGCAGCGCTGGGCTTGTCCCGTGCCCGCCGATCCCGGCAGTGACACGCGGCCTGGCTGCCGCTCGGCCGGGACCGCGGGGCGCCGGTAACCCCGGCAGGAGGCCGCGGATGAGCCGGGCTGGCCCTGACGTGTGTCCGAAGGGGGAGCCCCGGGAGCCCCGCGGCTGAGCCCGCCCGCCCCGGGCCCCGCCCCGCCCCGCCCCGCCCCTCGCGGGCTGTGGGGCGCGGGCGGCGGGCAGGGGCTGCCGGCGGCGGGGTCGGGATGGCGCAGCCCGGGGAAGCCTCAGGCCACACAGCGACCGCCAGCGCCAGCATGGACAGCAACGTCCTGGCCATCGTCATCGCCGCCAGTGAGTGGCGGGCGGGGGCTCCGGCGGGGCTGGGAGCGGAGCGGGGGCGGCCGCCGGGCGGGATCGGCCTCTGCCGGTGCCTCCCGGGCTGTGCCGATGAGGCGGTACCCGGGGGCGAGCGGGGGAGCGGTCGCTGCAGCGGCCGGTCCTAATCCGGGGGGGTCCCGCTGGCTCGGGGGAGTGGGGCCGGAGCGGAGCGGCGGCGGGGGCTGGCGGGGCCGGTGGGCTCCGCGGAGCCGCGCGTGGGCCGAGGGGGAGCCGCAGGTTCCCGGGAGACCGGAGCGCTGGCGAACCGGCGCTCTGCCTTGGTGCTGAGGGAGCCGGGAGCCCCGGGCGGGGTGCCGGTGCCGGTCCCCGCGGGTCGGACCCTGCGGCCGCGGTCCGGGATGGGGTGAGCCCCTCCCGGCTCTGCAGATTGTTCCCGGTCTCGTAGGGAGAGAGAGATGTTGGGCGCAAAGGGGCTTTAGCGCTCTTGGGACGGGCAGCAGGTGGAACCGGCTTCTCAGGGGCTTCTCCAAGCCACGGGGCGAGAGCAGGAGGCAGCCCGCGGGCCCATCCAACCACCGGCTCTCTCGCCTCTCCCGTCTCTTGGCAGCGGTGTCCACCTCCGTCTTCATCGTGGCGATCCTCATCCTGCTGCTGCTCCTGTACCACCGGGACCCCATGTGCTGCCAATTCCTCTGCTCCTGCCGCCTGTTCCAGACCCCCAGCCAGTATGTGAGTGTCTTCCAAGTCCTCCCTCTATTCTTCCTGCCCAGGAGTCCCTCTCTGGTCCCCGAGCTCCTGTTCCCTTGGGCTGGGTCTGTGGGGCTGCACCGCTTGGTTACCCTCCTGTAGCCTGGTTAGGATTGCTGATGGACATGGGATCTCCAAGCAGAGCTGGGCTCTGCCACCTCCTTGCTCCCACTCTATCCCAGAGATCCATCCATCCACCCACCCACCCAGTCCTGGCTGGCTGTGCCATTGTGGTTGTATCTCCAAGGCCTCACTAATAGGCTTCCCTGCTCCCCACACAGCTCAGGGGGGAGGTCCTCCTCCCCCTGCACAGTCATGTGTGGGGTCGGGCTCTGCTTTATAGGGAAGGGGCCCAGCAGGGAAGGGGGTTGGAAGCTAAGGGCAAAAGCAGACAAAGCCACTCGCATCCCTGACAATTGGCTCTCTTGTGCACAGCTCCTGGGGAAGGAGTAGTGAGACACAAAGCCCTTTCGCTCGCATCTGTAATTTCCTAGGGCTGGCTTTCAACTAGGGAAGCTGATGGAAAAAGAGCAGTGTGTGCAGCCAGCGCTGCTTTTGTGGCAGTGACTGCCTGGGGAAAGCTCAGCGTCCAGAGCTGCAGGGATGGCTCTTGAGGGGAGGGCTGCAGGTACCACTCCACAGTCCTTGAGAGAAGAGTGGATGTTCAGCCTCACTAGCAAGGGATGGAGAGGCTTGTGCTGTGAAAGGCAAATCTAACAGTCCAGCACAGGCTGGGAAGTCCCCAGCAGAAATCACTGTGGAAACAGGCTGCACTGATGGTGTCCTTGTCTGATTCATTGTCTCCACTCCTTTCCCTCTCTTCCCTCCTGTTGCCTGCCCATGGCACACGTTGGGAGCGGGCTCTGCTGCCGTGCTCCCTTGCCCTATAGAGCTACTCCCTGAGGCAGTGTGGGGTGCTCCCTGAGCTCTGGGGTGGGAAGTTCAAGCAGGCATCTTGCCTTTAGCAAAGGGCTGTGTTGAAGGATGGATGCAAAGAATTACATATGGAAAGGGAACATATATAGAATGTATTTCCTTCAGAAAAAGTGAAGCAGTTGTAGTGTGTGAGGCAGCTTTTGGGCAGGAGTAGTTGCACTGGTTTTGCTCATCAGTTATTGAACCAATGGCTGGGTGCTGTTTTCCTGCAGCCTCTGTAGTTGTGCTGTAGGGCCAAGACAAACAGTTCCTTGGTTGTTAAGAGCAAAAGTAAATCCTCATAGTCCTCCCTGTGCATCCCTGGTTGCCCTGGGAGTCTCTGGGCTGGTTTCTGCTGGCAGAGATGGGGTTTTCTGAGAGCAAGGTACAGCCATGGCTCAAGTCCTGTCTCTGGCTCAAGGGGCTGTTCTCTGTGAACAGCATTTCTGCTCACTGTTGCTCAACACCTGGACAGGGAATCCAGTTTAACTGGAGTCAGACAGCTCCGGAATAGCACAGCGATTGCCCTGCAGATTTGCTTGCTGCATTATCCTGAAATGACAACCTCAGTAGATAAGAGCTTGCAAATTCTGTAACCCTGAGCATGTGATGGAGCTCTTATCTACACCAGTGGAATAGTTGGGTTGTTTTTTGTTGTCTCCCAAAAAGAGATGGTTCTGTTGTTTTTCTATGAAACCCTGCCCTGGGACCCAGACTGTCCCTCAGGCTGTGCTCTGCTCCAGCTGGCTCTGGCCCTTGGAGCAGGCCCTGTGCTGCCAGGAAGGATGTCCTGGAGCCATTGGTGTCACCAAACAGGCAGGGGCTGCTGCCAGCAGCGAGAGCTGCAGGAGCCACGTGGGCAGAGGGAGCAACTCTTCTTCTGCCAGGGTCCTGCTGTCCCATGCGAGCTGGCTGAGCTCTGCTCTCTGCTGGGATGGGTGTGAGGGATTTCAGCTTTGCTCATGTCCTCCTCATTCCAGGACCGCCCCCCGCCCTACTTCAGCAGCAGCCAGCGGCTGGTGGGACCCCAGCGTGGAGCCTCACGGCTGGAGAGCGCTGCCGAGAACCCCGGCATGCAGGTGATGGCAGGGTCCCTGCTGGGAGCTGGGTGGGAATGGTAGCAAAAGTGCTCATGAGCTTGGAAACAGACTCTGGTTATGGGGTTTGCCTGGAGCAAAAGGTGCTGGGCAGCATCCTCTGGTGCTATCCCACAACTTTGGGAAGTGCTGCCAGTATGTAAAAACCCCCGGGGGAGGCAGCATGTGGAGGGAAGGAATATTGCAGAGGACACCACAGTGCCCTGAGGTGTTTGGGCATGAAGTGCCAGTGGTAGATCCTGGGAGGGAGGATTTCCTCTCTGGGTGTTCAGAGAAGCCTACAACTACCTACAACTTTGAACCCTGAATTAACTCAAGGTGACACCAGGACATGAACTTCTAGTGAAGAGAGCCACCATCACACTGACCTTTTTCTGGGGATGGGCATTTCTAGGGAGACGAGCTCTTCTGTGTCGGACCCCCCAGCACGTACCAGCTCCCATCCTGGGAGCAGCCCCGCCTGCCAAGCTACGAGAGCGTGCGGAAGAAAGATCGCCAGCGGGAAATCCATCAGATGATTGCCGACAGGTTTGGGCTGTGGGCAGAGCCATCCCAGGAGGTGAGCTCCCCTCCCTGCACTGCGGGGGTGGCAGAAGCCCATGGCAGTCACCACTGTGGTCCGTATCTGTGTCTTGCTTCAGCAGCTGGTGGTAGCCGAGGACTCTGTGCTCTGTGATTGCCTGTCCCTGATAGCTTTTATCTCTCGGAAAGCACGGGAGGCTCCTTTGGTGTACATCTGTGCTGGTTAATGATCCATCTCCCCTCCCCCAGCGCATTTGCAGAAATGCCTGTACCAGGAGGCATGGCAGAGCCCCAGGGAGAAAGGGCAGGCTCTTCGGATCACAGGCTCCATACAAGTCCAGGCTGGGAGTGTTATTTTTGGATCTCTAAGGCTTTCATGGGTTCTTGCTTCCTTCTCCCTGCAGGACACTCCTGGGGATGCCTCTTGCTATTACCTTGAAATGTTTATGGCTTATTAATGATCAGGAGACTTTGCTTGTTACCATATTTGAGATTTGCCCTCCCACAATAGAACAGGGAAAAGTGAGTGCATCCGCCAAGTAGGTCCTGTGGCAGCATCCCGAGATGCTCCTGTTCAGAGACCTCGTTGTCTAAAGCAGAACAGAAACGTCTGAGACCCTGAGTAAAGCACCAAGAGTTCACTAATTTACCTAGATTTTGAGCTCTTAAAGCGGTACCATAAAGTCTGGCATAGTCAGCACTTGCCACTCAGTGTTTGGAGCTATGTTGTATGACACCTGCCTGAAAAGTACCAGCCTGATACAGTGGAAGGTGTCCCTGACCATGCAGGGGTTGGAACTGGATGATCTTTAAGGTCCCTTGCAACCCAAACCATTCTGTGATTCTGTGAAACCTGGGCAGTGAGGGCACAGGAGAGTAAAGCTCCAAAGATAAGTAGTTGAGGAATGGCACTGGAAGCTCTTCCACAACATCCTCATGCCACTTCCTGTCACTTGTGGGTAAGAAGCTAGCCCAGCTCTGCCAAAATAAATGTGACAAGGCCTGGAGGTTCCTCTCTCTTTGCAGTGAGACTTGCTGCTGAAACCTGTGTACAACGCCTGCTTTGTAGGTGCTTCTGTAAATCCCAGTAGCCTTTAGTCAAGGGAAAACAAATTACAGCCCTCTCTCAACAAAAGTCAAGTCTGTTCTGTCCTTCTGCCAAGTCCTTGAAGGAGAACAGGGAAGAGCAGGAACCTGGCACAGAGTGTGAGGGGAGAATGTGTCTCTCAGCAGGTTTGCGCTATGTTCCAGACTGATGCTCTCATCTCCAGGTGTTCCCCTGCCTACAGCCGGCTGCGCTGGGGGACTGCGGGGGTTTAATTTCAGGCTGGTGGTGGTTGTGAGCCTTCTCATCCGCTCTGTAAGAAAAGGTGGGATAATCTCCTGGTTATTTCTGATCCGGTGTAATGCTCTTCCTTTCTCAATAGATGCCACCTCCTTATGAGCATGCTCTGAGGCATCCTCCAGCTTTCTCAGGAACAGGAATAAGCTCAGAGACCTTGGACAGACATGGTGTTCCAGACCCTTTCCATGCCCCTCTCAGCTACCAAACTCAGCGAAACACTGCGGTGTAAGGCCTGGCCTGGGTGTACTGCTGCTTCCCATGCTGTCAGCAACAGAAGTGCCTGGGATACCATTTTCTTCCACAGGGAATGGCCAAACCTTCACCCAGATCCACAATCAGCTGAGACACAGGCAAGCCTAACCCAGCCATCAGTGACATCCCTCTTGCAGCACAAGGACAACCACAAAGCCATTGCTGGGTATGGCACTGAGCAGAGGAACTGGGGATGCCTGCTCACTCTTCTCTGGCAAACACCAAAGGCAAAGGTCCAGCTGCTGGAGCTGCACAGGGGAAAGCCAAGGGGAAGGTCTGCTAGGCCAGAGCTCCTCAGGAGCAGCATTTCATACCTCTGTGAGGCAGCGCTGCTGGCTGTACCAAGGATCAGACCTCAGGCACTGGTGGTGTTGTGCTGCTTCACCTGTTTCTTAGATTATCAAGTGTTTTACTGTATGTGGATTGGCTGCCAGGTGGGAATCCTCACATGTGAGGGGCAGAAGGGATGTGCTCTGGAGCATTGCAGTGTACTCTGGCACCAATGGCCTCTGTGACTGACAACAGTTCTGTACAGACCTCACATGGATTTGGAGGTCCATGGGTTATACCCAAATACCAACTACCAGCTGAACCATGGGACTGGATTTACAGGCTGGGAAAGGACAGATGCATGGACTGAACAGCTGGTTGGTCTCCATGAAGGCTGCAAAGCACAGGTGGACAGTTGTGGCTGACCCAGTCCACCTGGTCTTCTGTAGAGCAGAAGAATTGTCTAATAATGTCAACACCGGTGTCCTTACAGTACTGATTTTGATAACCTGTTTTCTACTGCAGAGTCAATGTTTCAAATTGTTTACAAACCTATAGATAAAATGAGATCAGTTTGGCCACAACAAATTTGGGCTCCTTTATTTTGAGGAATATAAGCTCAAAAATGTCATGTAATGACTCAAAGATAAAAGGATGAGTATCCTGGATAATGCTTTATCATACACCTCCAGCTGCTGAGCTTCAAATACCAGCCCAGACATGGGCATCTTACCAGGCCCCCTGAACGTAGTAATGACTTAGAGTTAGGCCTGTGAACATGCCTCACATGGCCAGTGAATGGAACACTCAGGTATTTAAGTTAATCATTGAGGGGAATGAGGTAGAGTAAAAAATCCAGCTTCCGGGTACACAGCATTAGGTGCGTGTGGAAAAGGATCTGTTCTGCAGCATTGTGGATTAAGGTACAAATAGAACAGTAATGACTAAAAATGAGCAAAAATAGAGGGAATTATTAGTGGGACAAGTACTGACACAAGAGTGATTGTAGAGGGAATTCATCCAGTGGCACAACAGACCAGGCTCTCCAGATACTAAATGACCATGGTAACACATTCCATGTGCAACCAAGACCTTCAGCTGCCCCACAGCATTTATTAAACACTCTTAAAAATGCCAGCAGGTGATCTCACTCTGTCTGAACACAGATCACAAGCACTTCAGGAGCAAAAACAAGTCCTAAACAAGTCCTGGTATCTTCAGAGCCACTCTTGTCCTCAGAGGCCAGTACAGCTGTAGTAGTCTGTCCTTCCCATCCGTGCCCATGTGACACAGCAGGTTCACAGCATGGTGACCAGTTTGAAGCTTCCTACCTCTGTGGTAGGGACGACACTGATAAAGGTTTTATACAGGATTGCTCCTTTGGGTAGCTGGCAGATCACATCTCTGCTCTCACTGCTGCGGGGTGGGGGCACATAGACCTCTTTGGTGTATCTCACAATCCCGTCCTCCAGGGCATAGAGTGTCTTGTTACGGCCCATCCCCACCTGGGAGAGGATGAGGAGCGTTAGAAAGGAGAGGCTGGACACCCACAAGTAAAGCAGATCTGATCCCTGGTCTGCCTCGTTTGATATCCTGGCTTCAACAGCATCTGTTGCTTTACTTTTTAAAATAAAATCACACAACTTGCTTCCAGGAACCAGTGTGCAATGGTGCTCAGTATGAGACATGAGACACCCCTTCCAACCTGAAGCACAAGTGCCCAGTCAGGTCACAGAAGTGTTTTGGGATGTCCATGACTTGCAGACCTTCCCTAAGTCTCATGGACACAGGTGAGGCTCTGATCAGGCTCTGTGACTAATACCAGGTCATGAAACCCAGTGTTGGGATATACAGAACACAGGGATGAACATTAAGAATGAGACTGAAAGAGAGGAGGCAGTGAGTGTGGGACTCTGGGGAGGCACTGCTGTTCTCTGAGAACCAGAGAGAGAGAAAAGGCCTTACGTGAGCGCCGGGATGCCAGCGGATCAACCGCTGCGTAGCCAAAATGTTTCCTGCATGGACAAATGCACCTGCAACAGAGTGACACAATCAGACTGCAGAGAAACAGCTCCCCAGAGCCCTGGCAGAACACAAATGATTCCAGGACTTACAAATCCCAGCTTTCTGTGGGCATTTTCTAAGGAAAAATTACTTCAAATGCTAAAAGCATCTGAACAAAAGTGCTGTTATCAGGAAATAAAAGGGCAATGGATAGACCATGGCAAAAAGTCAAATCTCTGAAAAGACTGCTTCTAGGGTACAAGGCATTTTCTGGCTGCTGAAGGCATTTGTTTTATTACATTTACATTGATATGTTTCCATCAGCAAAGCTAATAATTATTAAGCCCTCAACTGCAAGAATCTGCACTTTGGCTTCTGCTAAGCCTTGTAATTCTCTCCTTTGTAAACACTGGAAATGCTCCGTTTTTCCACCCAGCGTGGGGGGAAAGTGCAGTGCAGTTATGAGGCGTCCCACAGCGTTCCCTCCTCCCGGGCTCTCTGAAGAGGCAAAGTTAGAACCAAGTACATTTTCTGTAGGCAATTTTGGCTGATGGCCGGAGCTGACTCACCCTGCCCTCCCACCAGCGACCCTTAATCACGAGGTTTCACTGATCCTCCCCTTCCCTTTCTCCTGGAAAAGTGTCCTGCCCACCTCCTCCTGAAACACTCAACAACCAACACGTACCAGGGGAGAGAAGCTGTGAAGAACCCAGTGAAATGCAAATAAGATACTCAGACCTACCTTCGACTTTTTTGAACCCATAGCGTTTCCCGGGGCTGCGGCCACCTAGGTTTTTTGAGCTGCCCCCACTTTTCTTAGAAGCCCATCTGACAGCAACCAAGCTTGTTTGGGGAGTGGTTAGAACTAGGTTTAGAGAAAGAACAACAACATCAGCTGGAAAAACTATCACACATAATTCCTTTTCTCAGATGTAAAGGATATCAGTTAAGACAGGCTTTAAAATTAAAGGCAAAGGAAAGCCCCGGGAGAAACAAAAAGTACTTCCAGGATAAATTAGACCACAATGGCCTAAATTCCCTGAAAAGAGGTCACATCTCAAGTGCTGCTGCTGCTCCCCAGGTAAGAATTAAATTCTCAGCAACAATGTTAAAGGATGTGCACAAATTCCTGTTTCTTTCTTGTAAAATGCAGCACAGATGTCACTGGTTGCTGTGGATTGCTCTAACAGTGCTTTGAGAAAAGATGGGTTGTGATTTGTTTCAGTTTCCCCTTTGACCAAATGGCATTTACTTACACAGTTACATCCTGAAATCTTACAAATGAGCAGACTCCAATTCTGGACAATATACAAATATCTATCACCAGCCAGGAGCAGTCTGAGGATTATCTAGAAGGAGCATAAAGGTTGGACTTGCTGGTGTTGGAGGTCTTTTCCAACCTTAGTGGTTCTGTGATTCTATGATTAATGGCTCTAAGAAGGAACAGAGAGCAATGGGAGTGGCAATAAGGGAGTCTGGAGCACAGTCTTTTCATTAATCCTCCCAGTCTAAGGAAGTGTTCAAGGCCAAGTTGGACAGGGCTTGGAGCAACCTGGTCTAGTGAAAGGTGTCCCTGCCCATGGCAGGGGGTTGGAACTGGATGACCTTTAAGTTCCCTCCCAACCCAAATCATCATGATCTTAAAAATCTCTTCAGTACTGCCTTTCATGCAGTTAGGAGACAAACCTAGTTTTTCTGAATCTAGCCTCTTAAGCAGCAGGTTAGCGCAGAACAGTGGTTATCTTGTTTCCTTAACCTGAGTAAAACCACTAGTTTAACTTAATTAAATTATCACGGACACTCAGCGAGCTAGAAATACGTCCCATCACTAGAAGTGTTCAAGGCCAGGTTGGATGGAGCTTACTGCAACCTGGTCTAATGGAATGTGTCCCTGCCCACGGCAGGGAGTTGGAACAAGATTCCTTCCTTTAAGATTCCTTCCAACCCAAACCTTTCCATAATTCTATGAAATACTGTTGAGAAAAGGGTACAAAACCCCATTAATTTCAGGAGATGACCCATTAAGTAAATTAAAGCCTCCGAGACGTGACAATCTACAGGAAATTAGGCAAAGACGAACTATAGTTACAGTTTCACATACACAAGCCCGCCCATTTCACCAGAGCTCCGCCTCAGCTCCAGGCAAAGGCAAAAGCCTCAGCCTCGCGCTACCGGCCGTGACATCCCACCGGGGGCGCGACAATCCACAGGGTGACCTCCCTGAGGCGCACTCTCCCGAGCTCATCCCTCCCGCTCCACGGCCAGAGCCCCGCTCCCCACCCCTCAGAGGGTAAACCGCTGACACAGCCCCTCACTCACACAGCCTCCCCAGCGCCGCCATCTTGATGGTGCCGCTTCCCCTTCCTCTTCCCGCTGGGAAGGCGGTGCGCACGCGCACGCGCTGGGCGGCGATTGGTCCGAGCGCGCGGCGTCGCGAGCGTTCGGACCAATCGCCGCCCACTGCACGCGCCTCCGGGCCAACCAGCGGCCGGCGCGGGCTTTCCCCTCAGGCGGGCACGGGTGCCCCTGAGGGGGCGCGGGGATGGCGGAGAGCGATTCGTGGTCTGAGAGCAGTGAGGAGGAGAACTTGCCCTCCTTGGCCTCCCTGCTGCGGCCGTCCCCGTGCCTCGGCGGGCCGAGCCTCCCGCGGGTACCATCTCCTGATCCTGAAGCGGCAGAAGTTGTCGAGATGGTGAGCAGCGAGGGCGAAGAGGTGAATGAGGAGGTGATGGACGTCGTCCCTTGGCGTGAGAGGATCAAGATGAGAGAGGGAGCGGAGCCTGAGCCTTTCAGCCTGGGCGCTGGCGATACAGGAGAGGTATCTGGGCTTTGTGCTAGTGGTGACCTGATCTCTCCTGGCAGCCATGGGCTGGGAGAAGACCTGGCGCCGTCTGGAGAAGTGGCTTGTGACAGTGAGAATGCTACGCGCAGTGCTAAGAGACCCTCCTTGTGCTCCCTGCCAGTCGACTCAGACAGGCCTAGTAGCCCGCCGGTAAGCAGAGAAAGGCCAGAAACATCGCTCCCTCTCAAAAAGCGACAATATAGTCAGAAGGAACGGGAGGCAATCTACCAGAATGCGTGGCAGAGAAGGGAGAAGCAGGAAGCAAAGAGGAGGGAGCAGGAGGAGGAGAAAGAGAAGAAGAGAGCCGTTGCCCAGATGCTGAAAGCTCAGCGGCCAGGAGAGTGCCAGAAATACATAACAGTGGTGCTAGATCCAGGTAGTTATCCTCACAGCCTGCACCTGCCTTGTATTGACTGTTGTCTCCTCTCTCTGGAGGCCTGACCCATGCATCGATTTCAGTCATCTTACAGGTAGAAGGTGGTGAGCAGATCCTTAGTGCTCTGCAGGCTGCCAATTATTCCTGTGTGTTTGAGAATCACGATATTCCCTGCAGCATCACCTGGAGGAGAAAGACAGTGACATCACAGGTATGCGAATAAAATCTTGATAATCTTGCATGTTTTTTCGTGTGTTATTTGCAGTCGGTAGTAATGGTATTTATCAACTCAAGTAAACACTCTCTAATCTCCCCGCTCAGAGCTCTGAGTGGGAGTCTGAATCCTAAACAGACTGTGGCCTGTTTGTTTTCATATCTGAACAGATGGGAGGAGGAGATGAATGGACAGAAGAACCAAATGTCCTGGTTCTGCTTGGCTTGGAGGAGTTTTTGTCCATGGCTCACAGCTACAAACAAGTGAGAACGCTCATGACTTTTGTGCTCCTGAACATACCTTGATGCAAAACCGGTGTTTTGTCATCTCTCTTGGTGGCAGGAAGGTTTTGGTGTGGGAGGAATGCAGGATTTCAGTAAGACAGAAATCCGGGTTTAGGAGCCATTAATGGGTTCTATAATGTAAAGTTCTGACAAGCTTTCTTCCCTAGTTAAAATTTTCACACATTCCCAAAGAGTTATTATTACATCAAGTGGGATTTTTTTTTTCTTTCTTTCTTTCTGCTCTAACTTTACATTGGATCAAGTATTGCCTGCTTGCCCTGAAGAGCGACGGTGAACAGACTCATCTGCAGACCTACAACGAGGGCAATAATTTGCAGTGCTTCTCTGTGTACCTCAAAATGGTTTAACTCCGTGTTTTTCCCATTCATCTTTGTAGAACGCTGACAGCTATGCAGGAAGGCAGAAGGAGACCCTGCAGAGCTATGTAGCTCATATGATGGAGAAAATGCCTGGGAAAATTCTGGCTCTGGCAGTAATTGGAGTGGAAAATTACTTCAGGTCAGGCTTCTTTCTCTCCAGATGTTTCTGTGTTTTCTCTGGCCTTGAAAAATGCCATAGGTGTTTACTTTAATTCCTTCTAGCAAAGACTGGAGTATAAGAGGCATTCCCAGAACTGTTCCACCATTTTTTAGAAAGAAACAGAAGCAAAGGTCCATCCAGACTGTCACCCCAGTCTTACTTTACTCTTTTTAGGTCTCTCCAAGGTCAGCCAAAACAAAGGCTGCGACACACAGCAGCGAGTGGGAATCAAGAGAAACGGGGAGAACGGAGAAAAAAGGAGGTTAAGGGTTCTGGCCTGGACTTATCCAGAATGGATGTGGAAGAAGTGAGTGCTTTTAAAACAGACATGCAGCCATCATCTGTTGTCTGCCAGTATTTGAATATTTGACCCAGTCACACAATTTTTTAGATGGGAGTATGCATCCTTCATTATTCATTAGTCCATCAGTCTGTGGACAGAGCTCTTTGGGTTCAGCTCCCCACTGCTCAGTCATGTACCTGCTCCCACACAGACTGATGTGTCTTGTTCACCTGGGTACTGATGTCAGTCTCAGCACCTCTTGCCCTTCATGGGCCGTTGGCAAAGCCCACTGGTGGTGGCCTGTTCGTAACAAGAGCCACGGAGGAGCTGAGGCAGCTCAGAGGACACTGAGGTGATATTAGCTGTCAGGAGACAGAGTGCCCCGAAATACTTCAGTGTCTTAAATTAACTGTTTCCAAAATGGGGAGAGAGTGAAGGTTCTTGTCCTACAGCAGGGTGTTCGTGACCCTTTTCTGCTTCAGACAAAAATGGGGTTTGATGCAACAAGACTGATTGTGCCATTTGTTGTTCCCTATGGTGATACAGGCCCTGGTGGATCTGCAACTGAGCACACAAGTCCAAATCAGCATGTTTGAGAGCAGTGAGGAGCTTGGGGAATATGCCACTATGTTCACAAAAGCTGTGGCTGAGGCACCATACAAGTGAGTAAGCAGAGGAGGTTTGGTCCTACCTTTGGAGAGGCTGCACTTAAAGCTACTGGGAAGGAATAGCAGGTACAACACAGGGTAGAATGGTTCTTAAAGGTGCAGGTGACAGAGCAGCTGCTAATGCAGCTCCTTCAACACAGGAGTTGTTCTTGAAATTGATGTCCTGCCCACAGAGGCGTGAGGACAGACCCAGGTTTCATAGTCACAGGCTCATTTGGGTTGGATGGGACCTTAAAGATTGTCTAATCCAACCCCTTGCCATGGGCAGGGACACCTTCCACTAGACCAGGTTGCTTAGCGCTCCATCCAACCTGGCATTGAACACTTCCAGGGACAGGGTATCCACAACTTCTTTGGGCAGTTTATTCTGGTGCCTCACTACCCTCACATTTCACACTGAAGCCTTGCCATCAAGTAGAGCTCTTGTTCTCAGTCAGATTTTTGGAGTGGGAAGGGAATGCAAGTAGGACTGGCTCTTAGAGTGCCAGCTTTTCTTCTTCAGTGTGTAACCAAGAGACGTGCCTGAGAATGAACCACTTGGCTCTTTCCATTGACAAGGGAGGACAGCAGCTTGTTGCACAGTGATAGCTAGGAAAGCCATCTTGTGCAGTCTCACACAATCCTGATACTCCTGTTACAGCAGCTGCTGGATTTTCCATGTCAGCCATGAGGAGAGATGAGATGTCATTAAAAATGACATCTAGAAGTGTTTTATTATGGTTGACAGCCAGAAGGTGAATTCTTGTTTACCACTTTGTCTGCAAGTTGGCTTGTGTCAGGATTGCTGCTGAGTACAGGATTGTTTCTTTTTCAGTAGCAATCTGGGTCTTAAAGAAATTGGTAATGCATGTAAAGAAAACAGGGTCAAATTGTTTGCATTTCTTTGATGCCAGTGATGTCTCTGACATCTCAAGCGAGGGACGGCGCTCTGGCTCTGTGACAACAGATGGTAGGGACAGGATTTTCTTCACAGCCTCATTGTCTCATTTGCTTCCTCATTCCTTGTTCTCCCTAGGCGAGAGCGAGAGAACACAGGGTTCTCTTTCTACTTGGAGAAGGGCTGCTTCGGAGGGGTGAAGGTGGATCCTTCCGGAAAGGGTCTTCTGAAAGTTTGGAAGAGGCAGATACAGCAATTTAACCGTGTCAGCTCTGAGATGGCTGAGGCTATCGTGTCTGCCTACCCTTCTCCTCAGCTTCTGATCCAGGTGAGGATGCCTCAGGGATACCCAGCACTGTGTGCAGGCAGCCAGCTCATGCAAGGGGTGGAAGAAGTAATTTAATCAGTATTAAATTAGACACAGTGATTCTGTATGAGTGGTTCAGTAAGTTAGTGAAGGAACTGATTCCTTGGCATCCACTCTTCTGGCTCCCCATTGAGGGAGCAGCATTGGCTCCACTCTCCAAGTTCACAGATGGGACCTGGGCAGAGAGCAAGTGAAAAATGAGTGGACATTGTGGAAGGGCAGAGCAGTCACAGGTGCATAGCTTTGATTGGTTTTTTGAGCAATGGATGCAAATGGGTGATCTCATTGTTCCCTTGGTGTTGCTTTTAGGCCTATGAGAGATGCTCCTCGGACCAGGAGCGGGAGAACATGCTGGCCAATATCCCTGTGCACCGTGGGGAGGGGGTGACAGCCACCTCCCGGCGCATTGGGCCGGAGCTGTCCCGACGCATCTATCTGCAGATGACTTCCCACGATCCTGACCTCTGTCTGGATTTCACTGGGTAGCCCCAGGGAAAAAGGGTTTTACTGTTTGTCTGGTTCAAGTGTTCCATTTTGAATTTCACTTGGTAGCTCCAGGGAATAAGGGTTTTACCGTTTGTCTGGTCAAGTTTTCAGTTTTCTTCTGTGAAGAAGTGCTTAGATAACACTCATTGATCCTTGTTTAAAGACTTGAAGCACATTTAGACTTTATCGTAGCAGGGAAAAAGTTGGATAAAGTTGCTGAATTGCAGCAGTTTACACAAGAAAGATGGTGAACATCTTTCCTAAGCATGAGTTGCACACAGCTTACAGTACTGATGTTTTATTTGTCTTTCTATAAAATAAATAATTTTGAAGAAAAACCTTTGCTCTTAATATGTTGTCTTGAAAATAGACAGGTATGTCCTCCGTTGAAAGGAATACTTCCTGCTACTCTCCTGAACTGCAAGGACTTAACCTTCTTCCTCCTTTGGGACAAATCCTGATGCTAGAGCAACATGGTGCTGCCCCCCCAGCACCTGCTCTAGTGAGGTGAAAGAACTTCACCTCACAAAACAGCCTCTCATTGTTCCGCTGTGGCAGGTGGGGATGAGTAAGACTAATTTTCAGATATAGAGTGATTCAATCTCCAGACGGCTTAATCTAGAGAGGGTCTTGAAATCTGATTATATGTGCTGGAATTATGAGGTCTAAACAGTTGGCAGAAAAAGCTTCCTTTTAATTAGATTGGGGACCACGGCCTGTCAGTGCAGCCATCAGCACTTGTGTGCGCACAAGGACAGTTGAGAGGGTTTTTGTGACAGCAGCACTTACTGAGATGAGTGCTCAGAGAATTAAACTGCATCCCATGTGTGGAAGCTAACTCTTTGGAACCCTGCTGCCTCCAGTGGAAAAAATCTCCACCTGCCCTGCTTGTTCCAGGCATCCAGCAGGAGCCCTGCCTGGCCAGCAGTGCTGCTGACCTGAATCTATAAATTGTATAAGCCTGGCACTCACCAACCTATGTAACACTTGTCTGGATGTTGGCAGGAAGGGCTGCGTGGAGAAAACATTGCTTTGGATGTTGTTTGTCGTTTTCCTGAACATTTCTGGATAGGAAGATCTTTTACAGAATGGGGTGAGTTAGGTACCCAAATTAAAGCTTAAAGTTGTTTGAAGGAAGCTTTGAAAACATGCACCCTGCTAAGGCAGAGGCAGCTCTTCCTTCCTTTTATCTGATACTTGTGCTGCTGCTCTCTCCTGTGTGATATTCAGGGAACCACAGTCTTATCACTGGGTTACAGAAAAGTGAAGATTTACTGCTGTGATAGTGACCTTGGTGTGAACCACTGCAGATGATTTCCCCATAGCACTGCTCCTGGCAGCAATAATCCCAGGTATGAGAAGAGGGAGCGATTCTGGAGACCAATGTATGATGTCTCAGTGGAGTCTGTAGCACAGATATTCTCTGAAACCTGCACTTCATTTTAGTACTTGCAAAGCCCTTAAGGATATGAAAAACTTCTGCTTGGTGGGGTTAAGGAAAATTTAAAATTAATTAATTTCAAATAATTTTTAAGGAAATGATAAATAATTCACAGACCATTGCAGAGGTGAGTTTTCTCTCGAGGTGCAAACCACCAAACTTCCCAGCCTTCCCCCAGCCCCGAGGCTTCCCCTGTCCTGCCAGCAGTGCTCCCACAGTGCCACCCAGTGCTGCTGCTGCAGCTGCAGCAGGCAGGAATTATTCCTATGTACTCAGAAATAATTTGTGGCTGTTCCCAAAAGGCCTAAATAAAGTTAAAACCCCGTTAACGACATAAACATCCAGTTCAGACAAATTGCTGTGAAAACTGTTGTATTGAAAATTTTCAGCTCCTTTCAATAGCCCATCAGCCTCTTCGCTCCAACATAGGGATGCACAGCCATCCTACACACCTGTAATTGGTCCTGGAGTGGGGCCTTAGTGTATTATTCCCATACAGCCATACCACCAATTTTAGCACGAACAGAAATGAGAGCAAGGAATGGATATGTATTAAAAACCTTCCATCTCCAGCTCAGAGCTACAGCTCTCACCCAGGTGATGCAAGGGCTGCTTGTTCCCATTCCTATGGACTGGCAGCTTCCTGTACCTCACAATCCTGGTGGACACCACTCGGAGGAAAGGAGTGGTAACAACTTTAGGTTAACGTGCACAAATAATGGGAGTTACAGGCCGACTGAGAGACATGCACAACAAAGACGGTTTGAACAATAGCTCTGCTCTGTGGAGTGGACCAGCAAACCGACGCTGACTGGTTCAAAGCAGTTTCATCAGAACACAATTCCATAGGAATTCTGGCTGCGTAGATGGTGGAAGGAGATGCTGATGAAGCAAGTGCCCATCCAGGACAATCACTGCTGCGAGTTGTGCTGTAGCATGTTCTGCAGCATTTTGTGGTTCTGCAGAGCAGCCACCACATCCTCGTAGAGGGTGTTCACGCTGACGCACAGAGGTTGATGCTGCAGCTCCGTCAGCTTGCAGGCAGCCAGAGTACAGAGGATGCAGAACAGCACAAAGAGCAGGACTCTCAGCACCGACCGCGACCACGAGGGCTTGTGCCGGGGGGGCTGAGAGGGACGGGAGCTGGAGGCCGGCTCTGTAGTGAGAACATGAACAGGATAGAATGTGAGGAATTAATCAACTATCTTTGACAGGCTATGCTCACAAACAAACTGTTCAGGTAAGATACTTAATCCTCTACTGCAGTTGGCTTTTGTTGTGAATTTTCATCACTTAGCTCTGATAAATAACTAGATGTGCAGGATTTAACTTCTTAGGATGAAAAGTTTCAGATCCAGTTTCATGGGCAGCAGTGAAGAGGGTGTAAAGCACCTCTGTGTTGCACAAGATCTGATTACGCAAATGTTCAGTGGACTTAAGAAAAAATGAGTGGAGGGAAGTTCTCATTAGGAACAGCTGGAGAATTTCCTGACTTGTAGCTCCACAGTTCATGGGAACACAGGCAAAGGGGAAAAGGGCACAGCAGCAGTTTATTAAAACTCCTACAGGTTCCCCCCTACCCTTTCCCACCATCTCCCAGTACCTGGGTACATGAAAGCAATTCTGGCAGCATCAAAATCTGATGAAGATGAAACCTGACACAATCCCACCCAAAATGGACACTACTTACTTCGGGTGTGCACTGTTTCCTTTTTAGTTTTCTTTTCCATCTCCTGTTTTGCAGCTTTCTGAGCATCGTACTCCCGCCTTCTGCGCTCCTTTTCCTCTGCCTTCTCTCGCTTCCGCAGTTCTCTCTCCTGAGCCTCCTTCGCTCGCTGTTCTGCTTCACGTTTCTTCTCCATTTCTGGGGGTTAACAGCAAGATTTTTCCCTTTTATGTAAAGGGTTGTCATTGCCATTTTCCTTATTACCTTATTATCTCAACTGGAACGAGGAAACCTTGGAAACCAATTAAACAACTATCCTCTTTTTAATAATTTTATTTAGTATTACATACCTTGCATTTTACTGTGCTTTTCTTTAATGTTTTTATAGGTAACCTATAGCACATTCCATCTAGAGATGTTCCTGTTTCTCAGGCCAAGAAATCACACAGTTACCCCCCTGCTGTCTTTCTCCCTCTAGCCCTTTTACCCTACTACTCCCTGAGTACTTTGGGTTTGGGTGGCCACAAGTATGTGTTAGATGGCAATTTGTTACATAGAGATCAGAATGTTTGGGTGTGTTAGAGACCAAGAGCTGTCCTCAGCAGACAGCACATGGGGGTTCTTTGTGCCTACCTCTCTCTGCCTGGAGTTTCCGCTGCCGTTGTCGATCTTGCTCGGACTGGATGGCTTTCATGTGCTGCAGTACCTTAAAGGGCCAAGAAAACAACCTGAGGGCTGTGCAGAAGCCTCGTGGCACAGTCAGTTCAGAACAGGACAGCTGGAGTGTGGCTGAGGACAGGCAGCTGGGACTGACCCCCAACCCTGACTTATCCCTACAGCTACGGCTCTGAAAAAAACTCACAACTTATGTGAGTCTCTGTTGTTAAAAAACAGATCTTCTCATTAAAAACAAATGTGGCAAACTGGTGCTTGATGATACAAAGGATCACAAAACATTTCTATTTATGTTTGCCAAAACTTCTCCAGAGGTTTTTGTACTATCAGCACAGGCATGGATTATTACGTCTGATTATGCCTCTACTTTCTTGGCAATGGAGAAGCATCCTCTTCCGCCAGGTGTTTGCTCTCCACGGGCACAGCAGTAGTGGAGTCAGTGCAGTCGACCTGCACCTCGCTGCCTGAAGAAACTCCAGGCTCCTGCAGCAGCTGCCCAGCTTGCTAACCAAACAGAGGAAGAATCACTGGCAAAGCCATGAAAGGAAAAAAAAAATAGAATAAAAGCAGACTCCTTACCTTGACAGCAGCCTGCTTACACTGCTTCTCATCCAGACAGTCTCCTGCCACTTTAGCCAGGACAGGATCCAGGGGATTGTCCTTCAGATCCAGCCACTTCAGGTTCTGCAAAAAGGCACAACAAAGAGGAGGTTATAAGAGCACAGCAGTCTCTTAGAGATCTCTAAGAGATCCAAAGCAGAAGCAAAGAACTGCTTAGTTTTCATATGAATGAAACAGGTACAGAAGATGAGCAGAGATGTTTTCAATAGATTGAGAGGATTTTCACTGAGCTGCGGTGCAGAGCCAGCTGAATTTTGGAATGGGTGTCAGCAGGATGGATGCTTTACCAGAGAAATCAACTTGAGCAGGATCACAAGACCCTGGGCTGCATCCCAAAGCTTTACATAACTGCCCAGCAAACAGTTTTACCTTGAGCTGTGCAAAGCTGACTGGCAGGGTGACCAAGCGATTGTTTAGAAGGTCCAGGTGCTGCAGATTGACCAGGCGGCCAAAGTCCAAGGGCAGCTGTTGCAGCCGATTTTTACTCAAATCCAGTTTCACCAGATGCATCAAACTGCAGAAGTCTGACTAAAACCCAAACAAAGAAAACCCAGAGAAAGCTGGTCAGCACCTTTGTGGAAGAACCTCAGTGGGAATTACATGGAGACAGCCTGCACCTCGCATTAGGCACAATCCTTGACTTACTACAGGACTGTGATGGAGGGAAATTGCTCTCCTCCTTTGCCTTGGAAGATGGAGGTGAGACACAGCGGGACAGGTAAGACGGACCGAGAAGGTTATGGATGACAATATGACAGGAACAAACCCGAGCCTCCACTGCTGATGAAACTCCTCTATATTCACTTGGGGATGCTCTGGCAGGAATGTACTCCAATCTTCACACAGTTCAGCCCTTTACTCTCTCCTGCCTCAGCCAAACCTACTGCCAGCACTGACCTGTCACTGACAATGGAGTCATTCAGCCACCCCAGGGCAGGGCAAGTGCCAGTTTCACAGCTCTTGGTGAGCCTCTACTGAAGCACCAGCTATCTTTCCAAATATTTCCCAGCAGACTCATCCTCACGGAGGCTCTCTAGCACCTTACCGGCAAGGAAATCAGGTTGTTACAGGACAAATCCAAGATAGTAGCTTTTGGAAGAGCGGCCTGAAAGAAAAATAAGGCACTGAATGAACATGGAGCGTCACCTGAGCTCTTTTGACACCTGCTAGTTCTGCTTCGGCCTCTGCGGTTTCTCCCGCATCAATCTGTCCATCCCCCGCGGCTGCTCCGAAGTCACGTCATCTCCGGATCCATCTCTGAGTCCAAAGGCGGTTCTTATCCCGGGACAGCAATGACTAGCAGCTGCCAGGTCCGCGGGACACAGAACCTCACTGCTTTAAATACCTGGAGGCCAGGTCACAACCCCCCAGCACATCTGGCTCTCCTACGCTGCCCCTTCCCGGGGACCGGGAGCCGGTACCCACCCCCGCCGGGCGGCCTGCAGCCGGACACTCACCAACTCCCGCACCGGCACCTCGTTCAAGTCGCAGAGGCTCAGGTCCAGCTCGTTGCCGTCCAGCTTGTCCTTCAGGCTGAGCCCCTTGCCGCTGCCCCGCGACATGGCTCCGTCGGCGGCAGCCCGCGGGGGATGCGGCTCGGCACGGGGAGGCGGCGCGGCTCTGTTCGGAGCGGCTCAGCTCAGCACAGCTCCGCACAGCTCAGCACGACCCAGCCCGTCCCGTCCCGGCGTGGCACGGCCCAGCCCCGCCACCCACTTCCGCGGCCACGTCCGCGCGGGCCCCGCCAGCCGCCGCC